>NC_088369.1:47085357-47102857 GCF_034508935.2 Berghia stephanieae
GTGTAATGTTACTTACTTGTATATAATCTGTAAGATTTAACTGATGTGTAATGTTACTTTCTTGAATATAATCTGTGAGAGTCAACTGATGTGTAATGTTACTTACTTGATTATAATCTGTGAGAGTCAGCTGATGTGTAATGTTACTTACTTGTATATAATCTGTAAGATTTAACTGATGTGTAATGTTACTTTCTTGAATATAATAATATATGAGAGTTAAATGATGTGTAGTGTTACTTTCTTGATTAAAATCTGTAAAAATTTAACTGATATGTAATGTTACTTACTTGATTATAATCAAGATACATAAATCCTTGTTGAATTCCATTAAACAAGAGGAGAGGAATGAGAAGACGAAGCGTTGGGTGTGTCACCAGTTGACTTGTGTGCTGTATTACAACCTACACAAATATAACGATACCAATGAAACCTATGGTGTATGAAATATTTTACAGCAATAATAATAATAATAATAATAATAATAATAATAATAATAATAATAATAATAATAATAATAATAAATAATAATAATAATAATAATGATAATAATAATAATAATAATACCAACAATAATGAGATTATTATTATCATCATCATCATCATCATCAACATCCTTAGAAAACTAAATTATTCTTTTCATGTTACAAAAGAAATCCTTAATAAGATCAATGTGTCAATAGTTCAAATTGTTATAACATTTGGAATCATTGCTGGGGTGGGGCCATCCCTGCTGGGGATAGAGAAAGAATAGATAAAATTGTAAGAAGAGCCGAAAGCTTTGTACAGTCCATCAATGTTTACACAACGTACCCTCTATGAAGAATATTCCTATTAAAATGTTTTGAACATCTTGAAATATAAACAACATCCTCTATTTTAGAATATAAAACGTCAGTTAGATCAGGCAGGGTGATAAGTATAAAATTTAAAAATCCTATGAACCCACTACAAAAAATGGAGCTTTAACTAGCGCATTATCCACTAAATGTGCTCAAAGCGCTTTACAAGGGGTCCCTGGCCAACAGCAACATTTAACATGTAGGACGGGACATGACGCGTGTTAGGCGATTTTACAATTTTTCGGACAAAGACAACGCTGTTAACGGCCAGGTACTCATTTTAAACCTGAGTACGGTGAGAGAATGTGAGTAAAGAGCCTTTTCCAAGGACTCAACTATGCGCCGAGCGCGATGCTCGAACCCAGGACCTTTCAATCCGAAAGCGAGTGTCATACCACTAGACCACATAACCACACATTAAAAGTTAGGAGACTTTTTCTGGCATTAAGATGGAGGTCAAGGACAGTGTCGATGGGTGAACAGTGGGTGTCAATATAATATGATACGTAATTATATAAAAAGGTACAAAATTAGGTAACTCGAGAGAATAACGTCTGTTTGTTTGTTTGTGTGTGTGTGTGTGTGTGTGTGTGTGAATCAGTGAGTGGGTGAAACACACACACAGAGGGAGAGAGAGAGAGAAAGAGAGAAAGAAAGAGAGAGAGAGAGAGAGAGAGAGAGAGAGAGAGAGAGAGAGAGGAAGATAATTTGGGAACAATGAAAGATTTTTATATGTTTATTTATGTATTTATTTATGTTTGTTTGGGGGGGGGGGGGGAGATGTTGTCGGTTTACTTCTATGTCGTCATTGTATTTCCTTTTTAGTATTTATTTGCTTAATTATTTTCCGAAATGCATCAGCCTATGACAATACCCATTGTAAATTTCCGGAAGTGGACAAATAAATTTGATCTTATCTTATCTTAAACTGACGGACAATCACGTAATACAAGAGAAAAATAGAATGCCATATCTAAGATTCACTGTTTGTTTGTTGTGGTCGTATATTGTAGATTGGCGGTTTGGGAGAACGTAGAACAGAACAGAAATATGTCGGTTTGAGCTGGAGGTTTGGAATGGCCTTTTGTTTGTTGTTTTTTAACATTAAGGCTCAGTCAGTGAGTTCTGGTTATCAGATAGACGGACGTTATCTTTTGTTGTCAACGATGGATTGACTGGACAATGACATTGAACACGTGACAATGGGTTCTCGTTGTGGGAGACTTTATAAAACTGTGGTAGGCTTGCCACCACCTCGCATCTCCAAGGGGATGGAGTCTCGGTCCCTAGTCAGTGTCAATAATACTGACTTTTGTCTTATTTTCAAGAACGCTATGGAAGTTTCAATAGAGAGAATTTGACACACGTCTCCAACCCTTTCGCTGACCAAAGTGTCTTTCTCTCTTTATTACATCTCAACTGTAGACCAAAGTGTCTTTCTCTCTTTATTACATCTCAACTGTAGACCAAAGTGTCTTTCTCTCTTTATTACATCTCAACTGTAGACCAAAGTGTCTTTCTCTCTTTATTACATCTCAACTGTAGACCAAAGTGTCTTTCTCTCTTTATTACATCTCAACTGTAGACCAAAGTGTCTTTCTCTCTTATTACATCTCAACTGTAGACCAAAGTGTCTTTCTCTCTTTATTACATCTCAACTGTAGACCAAATTGTCTTTCTCTCTTTATTACATCTCATCTGTAGACCAAAGTGTCTTTCTCTCTTTATCACATCTCAACTGTAGACCAAATTGTCTTTCTCTCTTTATTACATCTCAACTGTAGACCAAATTGTCTTTCTCTCTTTATTACATCTCAAATGTAGACCAAATTGTCTTTCTCTCTTTCTTACATCGCAACTGTAGACCAAAGTGTCTTTCTCTCTTTCTTACATCGCAACTGTAGACCAAAGTGTCTTTCTCTCTTTATTACATCTCAACTGTAGACCAAATTGTCTTTCTCTCTTTATTACATCTCAACTGTAGACCAAATTGTCTTTCTCTCTTTACTACATCTCAACTGTAGACCAAAGTGCCTTTCTCTCTTCCTTACATCTCAACTGTAGACCAAAGTATCTTCCTCTCTCTTTATACATCTCAACTGTAGACCAAATTGTCTTTCTCTCTTTACTACATCTCAACTGTAGACCAAAGTGCCTTTCTCTCTTCCTTACATCTCAACTGTAGACCAAAGTATCTTCCTCTCTTTATCACATCTCAACTGTAGACCAAAGTGTCTTTCTCTCTTTATTACATCTCAACTGTAGACCAAAGTGTCTTCCTCTCTTTATCACATCTCAACTGTAGACCAAATTGTCTTTCTCTCTTTATTACATCTCAACTGTAGACCAAAGTGCCTTTCTCTCTTCCTTACATCTCAACTGTAGACCAAAGTGTCTTCCTCTCTTTATCACATCTCAACTGTAGACCAAAGTGTCTTTCTCTCTTTATCACATCTCAACTGTAGACCAAAGTGTCTTTACTCTCTTTATTACATCTCAACTGTAGACCAAAGTGCCTTTCTCTCTTTATCTACATCTCAACTGTAGACCAAATTGTCTTTCTCTCTTATATTACACTCTCAACTGTAGACCAAGGTGCCTTTCTCTCTTTATTACATCTCAACTGTAGACCAAAGTGTCTTTCTCTCTTTCTTACATCTCAACTGTAGACCAAATTGTCTTTCTCTCTTTCTTACATCTCAACTGTAGACCAAATTGTCTTTCTCTCTTTCTTACATCGCAACTGTAGACCAAAGTGTCTTTCTCTCTTTCTTACATCTCAACTGTAGACCAAATTGTCTTTCTCTCTTTCTTACATCTCAACTGTAGACCAAAGTGTCTTTCTCTCTTTATTACATCTCAACTGTAGACCAAATTGTCTTTCTCTCTTTATCACATCTCAACTGTAGACCAAAGTGTCTTTCTCTCTTTATCACATCTCAACTGTAGACCAAAGTGTCTTTCTCTCTTTCTTACATCTCAACTGTAGACCAAAGTGTCTTTCTCTCTTTCTTACATCGCAACTGTAGACCAAATTGTCTTTCTCTCTTTATCACATCTCAACTGTAGACCAAAGTGTCTTTCTCTCTTTATCACATCTCAACTGTAGACCAAAGTGTCTTTCTCTCTTTATCACATCTCAACTGTAGACCAAAGTGTCTTTCTCTCTTTATACTTCAACTGTACCAATGTCTTTCTCTTTACATCACTGTAGACCAAAGTGTCTTTCTCTCTTTCTTACATCTCAACTGTAGACCAAAGTGTCTTCAGCAAGAAACTATCAACAGCTGAGTGATGTGTACACGATTTACAATAAGTGTACCAAATAAATCTTCAAAATGATAATAGTGATTAAAAACAACAACAACAACAATAAAAAGAATAAAAATATTATTATTATTATTAATAATAATAATAATAATAATAATAATAATAATAATAATAATAATAATCATATATAATAATATATCATCATCATCATCATCATCCATCATCATCATCAATCATCATTCATCATCATCATCATCATCATCAATCATCATCATCACATCATCATCATCACCATCATATCATCATCACCATCATCATCATCCATCATTCATCATCACATCATCATCATCATCATCATCATCATCATCATCATCATCATCATCATCATCATCATCATCTCATCATCATCATTCATCACTATCATCACTCATCATCATCATCATCACACATCACTCTCATCATCATCACCATCACCATCATCATCATCATCATCATCATCATCATCATCATCATCATCATCATCATCATCATCATCATCATCATCATCACCATCATCAACCTTTTACCTCTTTAGGAGATTTTCCCGGACTTGCCCTGGCCCCGATTCTGTCCAGGAGAAAAACAACCAGCAAGACGGCGATGACACCGAACAGGACGTAAAACAACATCAGTTTCCACAACACACCTGGAGAGAAACAGACATGTTTAGACAACAATCATATTACACAACACACTTGGGGATATACAGACATGTTTAGACAACAATCATATTACACAACACACCTGGAGAGAAACAGACATGTTTAGACAACAATCATATTACACAACACACTTGGGGATATACAGACATGTTTAGACAACAATCATATTACACAACACACCTGGAAAGAAACAGACATGTTTAGACAACAATCATATTACACAACACACTTGGGGATATACAGACATGTTTAGACAACAATCATATCACACAACACACCTGGGGATATACACACATGTTTAGACAACAATCATATGACACAACACACCTGGGGATATACACACATGTTAGGACAACAATCATATTACACAACACACCTGGAGAGAAACAGACATGTTTAGACAACAATCATATCACACAACACACCTGAGGATATACACACATGTTTAGACAACAATCATATTACACAACACACCTGGGGATATACACACATGTTTGGACACATCTATTACACAACCCCTGGGGAACGACATGTTTAGACAACAATCATATTACACAACACACCTGGGGATATACACACATGTTTAGACAACAATCATATTACATAACACACCTGGGGATATACAGACATGTTTAGACAACAATCATATTACACAACACACCTGGGGATATACAGACATGTTTAGACAACAATCATATTACACAACACACCTGGGGATATACAGACCTGTTTAGACAACAATCATATTACACAACACATCTGGGGATATACACACATGTTTAGACAACAATCATATTACACAACACACCTGGGGATATACAGACATGTTTAGACAACAATCATATTACACAACACATCTGGGGATATACACACATGTTTAGACAACAATCATATTACACAACACACCTGGGGATATACAGACATGTTTAGACAACAATCATATTACACAACACACCTGGGGATATACACACATTTTTAGACAACAATCATATTACACAACACACCTGGGGATATACAGACATGTTTAGACAACAATCATATTTAAAAAATATTTTTAAAAATAATTCCCTTTATTCATCCCATAGGGGACATTTTTCTTTAGGGTCTATTCCAAGGGAAGACTGGAATAACCCAGGCGTCAGGCGCAGTGCAGCGCCGCAAATTTAGCTAAGGCTATGTGACTTGCTCAAGGCCACTCAGCGCGGCGGGTAGTCGAACTCGGTACTATTCGGGTACGAAGCAAGGACAGTACCGCTGAGCCACGCTGACCCGTTACACAACACATTTAAATCAATACAGACATGTGTGGTAAAGAAAACCCCAACAAATTACATAACACACCTAGAGAGCAACAGACAAGTGCAGATAACAATCTAATGACACAGGATACCTACAGAAATATAGACAAGTATAGAAATCAATCAGATTAGATGTGTGGCTGTGTGGTATGACACTCGCTTTCGGATTGAAAGGTCCTGGGTTCGAGCCTCGCGCTCGGCGCATAGTTGAGTCCATGGAAAAGACTCTTTACTCACATTCTCTCACCGTACTCAGGTGTAAAGTGAGTACGGGGCCATTAACAGCGTTGCCTTTGTCCGAAAAATTTTAATATCGCCTAATAGGCGTTATGTCCCGTCCTACATGTTAAATGTTGCTGTTGACCAGGGACACCCTGTAAAGCGCTTTGAGCACATTTAGTGGATATTGCGCTATATAAAAGCTCAATTATTAGAGAACACAACTCGAGAGATTCAGACATGGGAAGAAAATAGAGGGATTCCACTGTACGTGTAGGGAGATACAGAAATGTGTAAGTAACAATTACATTACACAACAGACCTGGAGAGATACAAACATGTGTAGAAAACTGTCAATTTTGACAATGCGTTTAAAGAGATGCAGACATAGAGAATTATCAGTTCCCAGACCATGCATAGAGGGACACAGACATGTGTAGAAAAAAAATTACACAACACTCGCCTAGAGATATACAGATATATAGACAGGAGTCAATTTCAACAACACACCTGAGATATAGAGACAATTAGACAAGAGTCAATTTCCGCAACACATCATTGAGTGATACAGACATATAGAGAACAGTCAAATACCTAACACACATTGAGAGATACAGACTTATAAACAACATACAAATTCTGCAATACACCTTTAAGTGATACAGACTTATAAACACCAGTCAAATTCCATATCACACCTTTGAGTGATACAGACTTATAGACACCAGTCAAATTCCATAACACACCTTTGAGTGATACAGACTTATAGACACCAGTCAAATTCCAAAACACACCTTTGAGTGATACAGACTTATAAACACCAGTCAAATTCCATAACACACCTTTGAGTGATACAGACTTATAGACACCAGTCAAATTCCATACACACCTTTGAGTGATACAGACTTATAGACACCAGTCAAATTCCATATCACACTTTGAGTGATACAGACTTATAGACACCAGTCAAATTCCATAACACACCTTTGAGTGATACAGACTTATAAACACCAGTCAAATTCCATAACACACCTTTGAGTGATACAGACTTATAGACACCAGTCAAATTCCATATCACACCTTTGAGTGATACAGACTTATAGACACCAGTCAAATTCCATAACACACCTTTGAGTGATACAGACTTATAGACACCAGTCAAATTCCATAACACACCTTTGAGTGATACAGACTTATAGACACCAGTCAAATTCCATAACACACCTTTGAGTGATACAGACTTATAGACACCAGTCAAATTCCATAACACACCTTTGAGTGATACAGACTTATAGACACCAGTCAAATTCCATAACACACCTTTGAGTGATACAGACTTATAGACACCAGTCAAATTCCATAACACACCTTTGAGTGATACAGACTTATAGACACCAGTCAAATTCCATAACACACATTTGAGTGATACAGACTTATAGACACCAGTCAAATTCCAAAACACACCTTTGAGTGATACAGACTTATAGACACCAGTCAAATTCCATAACACACCTTTGAGTGATACAGACTTATAGACACCAGTCAAATTCCATATCACACCTTTGAGTGATACAGACTTATAGACACCAGTCAAATTGCAAAACACACTTTTGAGTGATACAGACTTATAGACACCAGTCAAATTCCATATCACACCTTTGAGTGATACAGACTTATAAACACCAGTCAAATTCCATATCACACCTTTGAGTGATGCAGACTTATAGACACCAGTCAAATTCCATAACACACCTTTGAGTGATACAGACTTATAGACACCAGTCAAATTCCATAACACACTTTTGAGTGATACAGACTTATAGACACCAGGCAAATTCCATATCACACCTTTGAGTGATACAGACTTATAGACACCAGTCAAATTCCATATCACACCTTTGAGTGATACAGACTTATAGACACCAGTCAAATTCCAAAACACACCTTTGAGAGTTAGAGACAAGGGTTTTAAACCTGGAACGTATTTGGTCTTTCGTTATTTTCATTTTTTTCATTACATTATTAAGGATTTAAAAGCAGAACGTTTTTTCCTGTTTCCAAGATGTTCAATGTTTGTTTTTGTTTTTTTTCTATCGCTATAAGATATTATTTATTTGCAGCGACATATCATATCATATATCATATCATATATCATATCATATCATATATCATATCATATATCATATCATATATCATATCATATATCATATCATATCATATCATGTCATATCATATCATATCATATCACATCATATTGTATCAGTAATAGATTTTTTAAATGGACCAAGTTTTCCTGAAATGTCCTTAAAACAGAAGTAATAATAAAACATTACACAGTGCATTTTCTTGGAGATAAAAATATCAAAAAGGGAGAATCACATGAAAGCATAGAATAAAATTAAAAACACCAAACAAAACAAAAAACATTCATACTTATTATTGACATATTATGAAGGCTATTCAAATATGTGATCTATCGCCTCGACTGAGTGGTAATTATGTCAGATAACTCAAATAATGAAAGATTGAAATCCATGCTGAAAAAAACAATATGGGATTTAGGTAAAGTATTTCTATTTTCTATTAAAGAAAGCAGATATTGTTTACAAATGTGAGATAAATTAAAACGACATATTTCTAGTCAGCCTAAAGCTAAAATCTAATTTTGACAACTGGTTCACACGTCATTATACTGGGTCGTTAAGTGCCTTACCCAAGGAAACAAAGTCAAGGACATAGTTTTCCTATCATTGCCACCCGCCCTGTAGCTGATTACACTGAACATCGCTTCACTTTGTTAGAAGAACAAAATAATAGATGAAAAGCTAAACAAACATTGCGTCTTACCTGATAAAGGATCTTCTTCTGAAAGTGTCGGGTAAATACGAGGAGAGGGCCCTTCGCACTGGGATAGGGCCCCACATTTTGAAAGGTCAAGAGGGGCCTCCATCTCTATTGGGGCCTCATTTAGGGTCACGTCACCCCCGAAGCTCTCGTCAAACCCCATAGACAGGTTGGAAGAAAATCCTGGGCTTTGCATGCCGGGAAGTAGCATGATGTTTTCTGTGACATCATCTGCCAGGTCCATCCTTCGTTGCGAGAGCCACAAGGAAGATATGAGGTTTCCCCAAATATGTGTCGTTTGAAAACAGGCGAGGAAAATACCATGAAAACGAAATGTCTCGTCATCCACACTAGCACGTGATATTTTGGACCAATCAAAAGCAAGTTTATGAATGTAAGAGCTTTCAGCGCTCCAGACAATTCCCTGAGCTAGACCCATAAAGATAGAAGCGGGAACTAAAGTGTAGAAGGACGGGTGGGAATTGGCGCCGAACCATGCCAAGAATAATAACACGCCCAAACACAGCGCCCATTTTGCTGACAACATGTTGATAATGGCCGGTGCAATGAGGCATGACAAGACGGTGGCGATGTGAACGATCATCATGGCGATAGGCCCGAGGTTATCGGAGGCGTTGATGGAAGACTGAAGGTTTTGAATTGCCTGGAATGACGAGTAGATGAGGATAAAACAAATGCTAAGAACGATCAGGTTTTTGTTGAAGCGTAGCGTACTGGACAAAGATTTACGGACCTGTCCGACCGAAGTTGTGAGGGATTTGCGTTTATTATGAATGGGCAGAGATCTATTTGTTGTGTTCGGATTCCTGTGTTCAGGGTTCAGGTTTCCGTTCGTCTCATGGTCGCTGCGCAGTGGAACGGTTTGAATAAGGGTCACTTCCGTCATGGAAATGTCCTCGTGGGAGACAACTCGAAGTGCATCGAATGTATTATTCCTACCGCCACGGTTCAGAGAGTTCCGATTGCTGTTACAGCGCAATTCAAGGTCAAGGTCATCGTCTTCGCCGTCTGATTCCTGGTCTTTTTCTGGCGCTAATCTACTTTCGCTTTGTCTTGATTGGTCAGGAGGCTTTGGATTCAACTCAGAGTTCGGTGTTTGGGTTTCAGTTTTGTTTTTCTTATTGCTTTTTGATTTTTGTTTTTTGTTCTTTTCACATGGAGTGATTGAACTTGAGTTTTTGGTTGCTTTGATATATGATGTCTTTCTCTTGTGGCTGATCACGTCATCATTTTTTACGTCGGCAGCGCTTGGAGGATTGGACACGTTTGAGTCAAGGTGTTCCGTGCGAGTGGCACATCTGTAGCTTTCATTCCTGCTTCGATATTCCTGAGTGGCGAAGGTGTAGCTTGGTCTTCTAGGACGATACACTCCAAAGCCCATGCCCAGTCCACTAAAATCAAAGGGACGAAGGGAATGAGAGATGGTTGTGGAGGTTGTTGTGGTCGTTGTAGCTGCGTGGCCGTTGTTGCTGCTCGAAGACATCCTCGCCGTTTTCAAGTAGAATCAGCTTGTGGTGATAGGTTTGTGTCAAGAAAGATGGAGACTGAGGTCAACAACTGGGTACGGATGGATCGCTAGATCCTGTGATGGATGTATGGGTGGACAGATGGATTGCGTGATATGTGATTGAGTATAAAGCTGGGTCGATGGATAAGTGTTAATAAATACATGAAAAGATCAGCGGGTTGGTAGATGAATGGATCAAAGCATGGATGGATGGATAGATGATGAATGTCTCTACGTGTGGATGGAGGATATGGGTGGATGGGATGATGAACCGTTTGCTGAATTTATTGATTTATTGGTGGGGAGAAGCTTGGTCCAAAACGCTGTCAGTTTGACAGTATCCTGTGGTGCCAGTTTCACCAAATCAAATACGTGTTCTGTGTTCTAGTACTCCAAACACATGTATATCCCAGCAAATGCAAGATGTGTTCTATGTTCTAGTACTCCAAACACATGTAATTATCACCATCAATACGTGTCTGGTTCTAGTACTCCAAACACATGTAATTATCACCAAATCAAATACGTGTTCTATGTTCTAGTACTCCAAACACATGTAATTATCACCAAATCAAATACGTGTTCTATGTTCTAGTACTCCAAACACATGTAATTATCACCAAATCAAATACGTGTTCTGTGTTCTAGTACTCCAAACACATGTAATTACCAATCAAACTGTCGTTTAACTCCAAAATGAATTTACATCATGTTGTTCTGTGTTCTAGTACTCCAAACACATGTAATTATCACAAATCAATAGTGTTCTTGTTCTAGTCTCCAACCTATTCACCAAATCAAATACGTGTTCTGTGTTCTAGTACCAAAACATGAATATCACAAATCAATACGTTCTGTTTAGTACTCCAAACACATGTATATCCCACCAAATCTAAGATGTGTTCTATGTTTTAGTACTTTTGCAGATGAAATGAAAACACGAAATTTACAATAATCATCCACTCAGAAATATTCTCTCATTCCCACTACTTAATATTGTAGTTTATTTGCTTCACAAGGCAAGCTTGCCAAAACAAATTATGAGAGGCGATTTCATCCTCTAAAAATTACATTCATCCTCTTGACCGCCAAAGCAGGAAACAGAGTGAGAAGAATTGATCTGTAGAGAGAAAAAAAAAGTTTAAAAAACATGAAAGGGTTAAATTGGAGTTGATATAGATACAAATGTGTGACCCGTCCTCTCCAAACAGTGTTATGTCGAGATGATCTGTTGCGATGTCGATATGACCTAGTGTTATGTCGAGATGACCTAGATGATGGAAATACAATAACGGCTACAAATATGAGATTTTGGGTTTATTTCTATTCGTGATAGAAGTGGAGAATAAACACAAAATCGGACATTGAAAAAGACGGAGGGTTGGACTTTCTCATCACTTCATTTTTAAATTGACTTTTTTGGTCCTGATCTATTCCGACATAATACCGATTTAAATCCAGGCGACAGCGGGGGGAGGGAGGGTTTGCATGGGTCAATTTATCGATTTTATTTGGGGGGGGGGGGGTTTGCATGGGTCAATTTATTGATTTTATTTGGGGGGGGGGTTGCATGGGTCAATTTATCGATTTTATTTGGGGGGGGGGGGGGGTTTGCATGGGTCAATTTATCGATTTTATTTGGGGGGGGGGGGGGTTTGCATGGGTCAATTTATCGATTTTATTTGGGGGGGGGGGGGGGGTTTGCATGGGTCAATTTATCGATTTTATTTGGGGGGGGGGGGGGTTTGCATGGGTCAATTTATCGATTTTATTTTGGGGGAGGGGGGGGGGGGGCTATGTCACACGATAATACTTCTGCATTTTATTCTTTATCGGGAGTATAATGTATACAAAATTAGTTTAAGATGTATTGTTTTATATTAATTATAATGTATAAAATATGTTTAAGATGTATTGTTTTATATTAATTATAATGTATAAAATATGTTTAAGGTGTAATGTTTTATATTAATCATAATGCATAAAATTGGTTTGATGTATTGCTTATAAAATTAGTTTAAGATGTATTGTTTTATATTAATTATAATGTTTTTTTTATTTCAAGATTTATTGCTTTAAATTAATTTTAGTTTTACAATGAATGCCCCTTAGCTCTGTATCAATAAACGAAAACAGAAAATGTGGACGTTTCGGATTTCCCCTTTATCAACAAAACATGATGAAAGAAACACTACAGAGGCACGATGTAATATGTGATAATGGCGTTGTAAACTGACATTCTTCAAACTGATTTATCACATTTTAGGGGCGAGAGGTCACTTTATATTAGATTACAGATGAAACGAAATTGACGTCACTCAACTCTTTGCTATTGTTTTTAACCATCCATTGATATGAGCAGTTTTTACTATATTGTATCCGTCAGACTCCACACGTTTATGGTTACAACTAGTTTTGTGGGTTGGTACGCTATATCCGGTTGGCGGATTGTTGTCAGTTTTTTTTAACTAGACGCACAGCATCAATAGCTGATTGCTGACATGACCCAAGCACTGACCACAGCAGGCCAGTCTATCTGTCTTTCCTTGTCCATGATTGACCACACCAGCTGTTGCTGGATATCGGCATAATCTATTTTGTTCAAGTCAAAAAGTCTATTTGGAATATTGACGATTGTTGTGGCGCCATCTTGTCAGAAAAGACTCCAACTCGTGACGAGAAGACGAATTCTTTGAAGTCTCAGGTTAGACTCGTTGTGACAAGTTTGGAACCATCGATCAAATTGATTGATACTCAAAGTCCAGGTTGTGTCATCGAACTGGAAAAAGTGTTTGACCAGAGTCCATGAAAGTGGACTGGTATCGTGCTAGGATCAGACGTGACATCCGATGGCCGAGGGAGACCGGATCGATGGCAAGATGGGTTTAATTTAATTTGGCCTCTCCCAGCCGTCGGTTCACAATAATACCCAGTCATTTTGAATTAACTCCCTTTACCCCTCCCTCCTAACGGAAGTTGTTAACTCGTTTAGAATTTGTGTCTTCTTCCCTTTGTATTTTTCTTTTCTACTTCCGTTTCATCTCGGCTGTCGATTGGGAAGAACTGAAATTGTCTGAGTCGTCTCAATTATAGTAAAAAGTGTTGAATATTTGAATCCTTGGTCAGCAAAACCAGGAACATAATTCGAATCGATATGTTCCTGGTTTTGCTGACCTAGGATTCATATATATATATATATATATATATATATATATATATATATATATATATATATATATATATAATATATATATGTGTGTGTGTGTGTATGTGTGTGTGCGAGTGTGTGTGTATGTGTGTGTGTGCGAGTGTGCGTGTATGTGTGTGTGCGAGTGTGTGTATGTGTGTGCGAGTGTGTGTGTATGTGTGTGTGCGGGTGTGTGCAAATCAAGACTGTACATTCATTGTGTAGTGAAACAGAATTCCCCCCGTGTTGTGTCCGGGGTCCCTCAACTGAGAAGGTCAAGAATAGCCCAACGCCAAGCCAGCGGGTCGTAAAAGGCGACAAATGGGGTGTGAGTCCCCTTTTTGAATCACCTGGACCTCCAGGTTGGGGGTTGGCGAAGGGTTAACACCCCTTCCGTAAAACTCAAATTGTTTCAGAAAAACAGACGGACAAATCAAATCCTTTTTTTTTTTAGCTTGGGCGACCGAAGAGTTTCTGCATTGACAGAGACATGGAACGAGATTGTAAAAAGTTATCTCAGGAAAGAGAAGGATGGAAACTGTTTATCTGTGGCCTGCACCCTGACCCAGAGTGAAAAAGGCAATGATGATGATGATGATGATGATGATGATGATGATGATGATGATGATGATGATGATGATGATGATGATGATGATAATGATGAAAATGATGCTGAAGAAGGATTTATGTTTAAAGAAGTACAGAAGAATGCAGTGACGACTCAATCGAAAGTGATAAAACATATGAATATATATATATATTTATATATATATATATATATATATATATATATATATATATATATATATATATATATATATATATATATATAAACAAGATCAGTCATGTACAGGGTATACATCCATAGAGAAAATATCACAAGACCAGCCCCACACAAGATAGAGAACGATCTTAAGACCAGTCATATACAGGATCAAAAATCATCCCAAGATTAGGCATACACACGATAGAAATACATCACAAGACCATCGTTCACAAGATATAGGAAAGCATCACAAGACCTGTCATACACACGATAGAAATACATCACAAGACCTGTCATACACACGATAGAAATACATCACAAGACCTGTCATACACACGATAGAAATACATCACAAGACCTGTCATACACACGATAGAAATACATCACAAGACCTGTCATACACACGATAGAAATACATCACAAGACCTGTCATACACACGATAGAAATACATCACAAGACCTGTCATACACACGATAGAAATACATCACAAGACCTGTCATACACACGATAGAAATACATCACAAAACCTGTCATACACACGATATAAATACATCACAAGACCTGTCATACACACGATAGAAATACATCACAAGACCTGTCATACACACGATAGAAATACATCACAAGACCTGTCATACACACGATAGAAATACATCACAAGACCTGTCATATACAAGATATAGGAAAACATAACACGACCTGTCATACACACGATAGAAATACATCACAAGACCTGTCATATACAAGATATAGGAAAACATAACACGACCTGTCATACACACGATGAAAACATCAGAAGACCAGACATATACTATAGAAGGCTTAGACCAATCTCTGCAACCTTCCTCTGTGTTCATTTGTCAGAAAAGGCCATTATGGAATAGTCTGACTTTTTCTAACTAAAACTCCTTTTTTATTTTGGTCAGAAAAGGCCATTATGGAATAGTCTGACCTTTTCTAACTAAAACTTCTTTTTTATTTTGGTCAGAAATCTTTCACTTGAAAAATCGATGGATAAAAATAGCCTCAACCTGTTGTAAAATGTACAATTTTTAGACTTTAAAAGACTTTGTTTCATTTTATCTCAGGTTTGAAATGTTGTGACAACTTGAAAGTACTTTTAATTGATCGATATTTGAATTTTAAGTCGGCAAGCCAATTTTGTTTTAAAAGGTGAGTTGCCAGAAGGCAACAGCACTGGTGACCCAAGCATCCCAATTATGACCGACATATTTTATTCATGCCTCAAGGGCGACAATCCTGGCATCATAGTGACGTATGGTCACGTGGGACAGGGCGTCCACGAGCTGTAGATTTATCTCTACATTTATTTTCAACTCTATATTTCCCTTTATTTTTCCGTGTTTTCCCTAATATGTCTTTCCATATTTGTCCATTTTTGTTTTAATTCTTGTAACGCTCAATAATTCTGTTTTATCTACTTTAGTTTTCAGCAAATATGTAGGCACGGCAATAGACTTTCGGAATAAGTGAAGAAAACGTGATTTCTCTCGTGGAAATAAACAACAATAGGACATTAAATGGAGGCTTTAGTGTTTCATTCATCGTGTTTTGATTATAAAGGGGATAGCCGAAACGTCCAAATTATCTGTGTTTATTTAATAAATGGAAGCCTCCATTTAATTTCCTATTGTCGTTTTTGTCTTCGATGTTCAAGCAGCAACGTTTTAATTTCTAGAGTTGTGAAAACTGCTCATTGTTCTTTCCTTCCCTCTTTTTTTAGGGTTTTACGTGGCTTTGGACACTTTTAGGTCATTTCAGTGCCTGTAAAAAAGGGAAAAAAGGGATAGTAAAAAAATATAGATGAACAATTGAAAACACATGAGAAAAATTAAGCCAGAGGGGACTATTTCAAATAGAAAACAGACTCCAAGAGCACACTGTACTGTCCGTGTATTTAGTTCACCCAAAAGTCTCATCCAGACACAAGCGTAGGATTCCATAGAAAGGAACACACTCAAATGTTTACAAATCATAATATATTCAATCCAACGAATATAACTGTCCATAACAGATAGATGATTTACATGGAAATAATATCATCTCCCAAAACTTACACCATACATTTGACTGTTTCCCTCTCCGCCAAGGACTCCGGCAAGGGCCGTACAAAACCAAGTAACTCCATTCCAAAACAAAGGCAGAAAGCAACTTAGAAAACATAAATTGGGGGATAGAGGGCAGAGCAAGGGGCTTCCTGTCAAAGGACCCCACTCAGAACAAAGCTGATTCCAGTCAGTACAAAGCTGAGTCCACTCAGGACAGGCTATGCTGCTGTTTTTAATCCAGAGGCGTTAGAGTTTGTGTTTTACAGCATAACGTCGGGACCATCTTACTACACAAACACTATTACCCATCCAACCACTGGCCAAGCTTAACATTGCTTGAGTTTTTGTTACAAGTCAAGGCATCGTACCGCTGTTCCAGCGAGCCACATTCTAATAGAAATGTAACGTTGGTGTTACAACCCAGATGTGCTCAGCATTTTGAAACGTCAGTTTATGCCACAGAAGTCAGTTTGTTAATTCATAAAGTTATATGGACCCAGAAATGAATGGAACGAAATTGACGTAACTCAGTTCTTTGTTATTGTTATTTGACAGCCATGTTAATGATTACTTCTCAGAAAATTCAGTCAATCAGACGATAAACATGTAAGGTTACATAAAGTTGTATGTGACTGAAGGATGCTGTGAGTATTTTCCCTAAATGCATAGCATCCATAGAAGCGGTCTGATAGCTTGAGACTTTGGTACTCTATCAATTAATCTATCGTATCCGCCATTTTGACAAGATTATTTAGTTATTCATTAATTCAATTTA
>NC_088369.1:47107857-47127857 GCF_034508935.2 Berghia stephanieae
GATATGTGAATTTTGAATTATAATCCTAAATCTGAATTTTTAAGGTCAATTTTGTCATAACATTTTGATTCTCAACTTTGTAATGATCTAATAAAAATTCCATAAGCTAAAGCCGTAAAATCTCTCTACGGTGACACACTATGGTACAATGTTGACAAATGAAAGAATATGGAGGTCATTCCTTCATTAGTTTTTGTGGAACGTTTGCCAAAAGATTGTTTTGTTTTTGATGTCAGCACCCCAAATTAGGTCGCAAAATGGGTAAAACACAGATAATTTAAATTTTTCGCAATAAATGTTGTTTTTTACCTATAATGACGATACAGAATGATAAAAACCAACCAATAAACATAGGTAAGTAATTTTTTTTTTTTTAGAAAAGACGCACACACATACACACACATATACGCACACAAACATACACACGAACACACACACGTAAACACACATACACACATACACGCACATACACAAACACACACATACATACACATATACACATATACGCACACACAAACAATACACACCAACGAAACACACACCACGTAACACACAACACACACTAAACACACATACACACACCAATAACAAACACACATTATATACACACAAACATACACACGAACACACACAAACATACACACATAAAACACACACACAAACACACACATACACACACACACACAAGTGTCAGAATAGTGTGATAAATGCTCACAACTTGTGGGGCTGGCTGACTTGGGTCCTCGGCATGTTGTAAAGATAGCTTTGGAGCAAACCATTTTATCGCCAACATCACTATGGGAGAGACAATACAAAATTATACAACGCGCGCGCGCGCGTGTGTGTGTGTGTGTGTGTGTGTGTGTGTGTGTGTGAGGAGTGTCTGTCTGTGTGTGTGATGGGTGTCTGTCTGTGTGTGTGTGTGTAAGGGGTGTCTGTGTGTGTGTGTGAGGGTTGTCTGTGTGTATGTCTGTTTGTGTATTTCTCTGTTTGGTGCCTGTGTATGGCTGTGTGTGAGTATATGTGTGTTTGTGTGTGTGTGTGTGTTTGTGTTTGTGCATGTGTGTGAGTGTGTGTATGTGTGTGTATATGTGTGTGTTTTTGTGTGTGTATATATATATATATATGTGTGTGTGTGTGTATGTGTGTGTCTGTGTGTTTGTGTGTGTCTGTTCATTGTTATCCAGTTTGGTTGGTAATTGAATTAGTGGTGAAAAGCCATACGACGTTTCCATGGTTACATCAACAAATTGCCGATACTCAGTGAAATTATCTGGCAACGAGCTACCCTCAATTCTAGCCCCCATCACGTGAGCAGACCCAAGGGAGGAGGAGGAGGAGGAGGAGGACGGGAGGAGCACGAGGAGCAGGAGGATGAGGAGGAGGAGGTGGAAAAGGAGAAGGAGAAGAAGTGGGAGGAGAAGTAGTAGTAGGAGAAGGAGGACGAGAAAGAGGAGGAGGAGGTGAAGGAGGAGGAGGAGGAGGAGGACGGGAGGAGCACGAGGAGCAGGAGGATGAGGAGGAGGAGGTGGAAAAGGAGAGGAGAAGAAGGAGGAGAAGGTAGTAGGAGAAGGAGGGAGGAGGAGGAGGAGGAGAAGGCGAGGAGGAGGAGGAGGAGAGGAGGAGGAGAGAAGAAGGAGGAGGAGGAAGGAGAGAGGAGGAGGAGGAGGAGGAGGAGGAGGAGGAGGAGGAGAAGGCCGAGAAGGAGGAGGAATGAGAGGAAGAGGAGGAAGAGGAGAAGGAGGAGGAAGAGAAGGAGGTATAAGAGAAGGAAGGGAGGAGGAAGACAGGAATAGGAGGAGAGGAGGAGGAAGAGGAAGAGGTGGTGGAGGAAAAGAAGGAGAAAAGGAGGAGAAGGAGAAGGAGGTGGAGGAGGAGGAGGAGGAGGAGGAGGAGGAGGAGAAGAAGAAGAAGAAGAAGAAGAAAGAAGAAGAAGAAGAAGAAGAAGAAGAAGAAGAAGAAGAAGAAGAAGAAGAAGAAGAAGAAGAAGAAGAAGAAGAAGAAGAAAAAGAAGAAGTAGTAGTAGTAGTAGTAGGATGAGGAGGAAGAGGAGGAGGAGAAGGAAAAGGGGGAGGAGGAGAAGTACGGGAAAGAGGAATTAGAGGAAGAGGAGGAGGAGGAGGAGGAGGAGGAGGAGGAGGAGGAGGAGAAGGGGGTATAGGAGAAGGATGGGAGGAGTAAGACAGGAGGAGGAGGAGGAGAGGATGAGGAAGAGGAGGAGAAGAGGAAGAGGAGGATGAGAAGTTGGAGGAGGAGGAGGAGGAGGAGGAGGAGGGGGAGGAGGAGGAGGAGGAGGAGGAGGAGGAGGAGGAGAAGGAGGATGGGTGGGAGAAGGAGGAGAAGAGGTGGAAAATGAGAAGGTGGTGGAGGAGGAGGAGGACAGAGTAAGAACGATTTGGCAAATTCCATTCATTTATCCCATAGGGGAATTAGTCTCTAGGGTCTATTCCAAGGGAAGACTGGAATAAACCAGGCGTCAGCCGCAGTGCAACGCCGAAAAAAAAAGTTGCGAAAAAAAATGAGTGAGAGCATGTTCACTGTCTTGAAATTGCCTGGTATAGATAGTATGCAGATGACGTCACTCAGGCCTTTGTTATTGTTTTTGCCATCCGCGTTTGTGAGTTGTTATCACTAAACTGTATTAACCAGATTATAAAAGTTCATGGTTACACAGAGTTTGTGTGTTGGTCCGTTATACTTCCGGATGGCAATGTTGTGAACTCCTTGGCCAAGCGCATTCTATCTATAGATAGAACGAAGTTAACGCCATCCGGAAGTATAATGGCCAACACACAAAATGATGTGTAACCTTAAGTTTCTAGTCTGGTTAAAACAGTTTAGTGAGAATTACTCATAAACGTTGATGGCAAAAAAAAAAAACCAATAAAAAAGACCTGAGTGACGTCAACTTCATTCTATCTATAGTGTGGTTGTTTCCAAACGAGAGATCGAATGAATCTGTCTCAATTTGACTCTTTGTTTTTGTTTTTCGACCGCAAAATGTGTGATTAGTTCTCACTAGATTCGCTCAGCCAGACGATAGACGTTGACGGTTCCATGTAGTTTTTTTGTTCTTTTAATAGATCCATTGATCAGGCGAGTAGAACTTGTGACTATTGATGGTTATGCCATGTGGTTTTTGTTTCATTTAGCACGAACTGCCATTGTTTACATTCGGACGACTGTCCAAGGGGCGTGGTTATGTTTCCCTCCACGGCACGCCTAATTTCCTGTCTCTGTATTTATTCAGTCTGACTGATAGGATAGGGGAAAAAGTCGTGACGTCACAATGTCACCGTCTGATTGATAGGATAGGGGAAAAAGTCGTGACGTCACAATGTCACCGTCTGTTTATAGGATAGGGGAAAAAGTCGTGACGTCACAATGTCACGTCTGATTGATAGGATAGGGGAAAAAGTCGTGACGTCACAATGTCACCGTCTGATTGATAGGATAGGGGAAAAAGTCGTGACGTCACAATGTCACCGTCTGTTTATAGGATAGGGGAAAAAGTCGTGACGTCACAATGTCACCGTCTGATTGGTAGAATAGGGGAAAAAGTCATGACGTCACAATGTCACCGTCTGATTGGTAGAATAGGGGAAAAAAGTCATGACGTCACAATGTCACCGTCTGACTGATAGGATAGGGGGAAAAGGCGTGACGTCACGACGTCACCGTCTGATTGGTAGAATAGGGAAAAATTCATGACGTCACAATGTCACCGTCTGATTGGTAGAATAGGGGAAAAAAGTCATGACGTCACAATGTCACCGTCTGACTGATAGGATAGGGGGAAAAGGCGTGACGTCACGACGTCAACTATTCTGGTTCCCAAATCCTTCGAGCTCAGTTGATGGAGCAATCGTTTCACACGCAAGGGGATCAAGATCGATTCTTGGTGCAGTCGAGATTTATTTTTCTGACCCCCGATGCTATGTATTAGTATATTATTGTTGTTGTTCTCTCCATGTATTAGTATATTATTGTTGTTGTTCTCTCCATGTATTAGTATATTATTGTTGTTATCTCCATGTATTAGTATATTATTGTTGTTCTCTCCATGTATTAGTATATTATTGTTGTTGTCTCCATGTATTAGTATATTATTGTTGTTCTCTCTATGTATTAGTATATTATTGCTGTTCTCTCCATGTATTAGTATATTATTGTTGTTCTCTCCATGTATTAGTATATTATTGTTGTTCTCTCCATGTATTAGTATATTATTGTTGTTCTCTCCATGTATTAGTATATTATTGTTGTTCTCTCCATGTATTAGTATATTATTGTTGTTCTCTCCATGTATTAGTATATTATTGTTGTTCTCTCCGTGTATTAGTATATTATTGTTGTTCTCTCCGTGTATTAGTATATTATTGTTGTTCTCTCCATGTATTAGTATATTATTGTTGTTCTCTCCATGTATTAGTATATTATTGTTGTTCTCTCCATGTATTAGTATATTATTGTTGTTCTCTCCATGTATTAGTATATTATTGTTGTTCTCTCCATGTATTAGTATATTATTGTTGTTCTCTCCATGTATTAGTATATTATTGTTGTTCTCTCCGTGTATTAGTATATTATTGTTGTTCTCTCCATGTATTAGTATATTATTGTTGTTCTCTCCGTGTATTAGTATATTATTGTTGTTCTCTCCACTTCTTAAAGCAAAAACTATTGAAACAACTGGACTACTTCTGGCTATAAAGTCAGTTTACATCGTGTCAATTGTCTTATGGTGAGAACGACAAACAATACTCCTGTTCGACCAGGAAGTGAACACAATCCTACAGATTTTACCCAAATCTCTCTGTCCTTGGGATAAAATCCTGGCCTGGGGGATCTCCAGCATATCTGGAGGAGAGTAGACTTGCCATCTGAGCGAACGCGAAGAAGAAGAAGAAGAAGAACCATCCTTTAAAAACACAGTTTTGTGACTATGGTCACATTTAAATGTCCAGCCTTTTGTATGAAGTTCCTATTCATGTAATCAGTTCCTGTCTTGACTACGTCATTGTCTGCACTCTGCCCAACGTGCACTTCCTTGCAGGTCTGATAACCCCAATTGATATGGACTCAATGGTGTCATGGAAATACTTTCAACCCTACTCAATATAACATTGATACTCATGACAATAATGTTACAACAAGTTTATGATTGTGTTCGGTTATCAGACCTGCAAAATATGTGACCTCGAATCTTCCTCAGTTCTGCGCTTTAGTAAATGCGACATCCTTTTATTTATCTTTCCGAATAAATCCACAAACATACTTCAGGGTTGAACTGTATTCAAATCGTCCGAATCTAGAAACACATATCAGTCTGTAGGTCTGATGAATATAGAAACACATATCAGTCTGTAGGTCTGATGAATATAGAAACACATATCAGTCTGTACGTCTGATGAATATAGAAACACATATCAGTCTGTACGTCTGATGAATATAGAAACACATATCAGTCTGTACGTCTGATGAATATAGAAACACATATCAGTCTGTACGTCTGATGAATATAGAAACACATATCAGTCTGTACGTCTGATGAATATAGAAACACATATCAGTCTGTACGCTGATGAATATAGAAACACATATCAGTCTGTACGTCTGATGAATATAGAAACACATATCAGTCTGTACGTCTGATGAATATAGAAACACATATCAGTCTGTACGTCTGATGAATATAGAAACACATATCAGTCTGTACGTCTGATGAATATAGAAACACATATCAGTCTGTACGTCTGATGAATATAGAAACACATATCAGTCTGTACGTCTGATGAATATAGAAACTCATATCAGTCTGTACGTCTGATGAATATAGAAACACATATCAGTCTGTACGTCTGATGAATATAGAAACACATATCAGTCTGTACGTCTGATGAATATAGAAACACATATCAGTCTGTACGTCTGATGAATATAGAAACACATATCAATCTGTAGGTCTGATGAATATAGAAACACATATAAATCTGTACGTCTGATGAATATAGAAACACATATCAGTCTGTACGTCTGATAAATATAGAAACACATATCAGTCTGTACGCCTGATGAATATAGAAACACATATCAGTCTGTACGCCTGATGAATATAGAAACAGATATCAGTCTGTACGTCTGATGAATATAGAAACACATATCAGTCTGTACGTCTGATGAATATAGAAACACATATCAATCTGTAGGTCTGATGAATATAGAAACACATATAAATCTGTACGTCTGATGAATATAGAAACACATATCAGTCTGTACGTCTGATGAATATAGAAACACATATCAATCTGTACGTCTGATGAATATAGAAACACATATCAATCTGTACGTCTGATGAATCTAGAAACACATATCAGTCTGTACGTCTGATGAATATAGAAACACATATCAGTCTGTACGTCTGATGAATATAGAAACACATATCAGTCTGTACGTCTGATGAATATAGAAACACATATCAGTCTGTACGCCTGATGAATATAGAAACACATATCAGTCTGTACGTCTGATGAATATAGAAACACATATCAGTCTGTACGTCTGATGAATATAGAAACACATATCAGTCTGTACGTCTGATGAATATAGAAACACATATCAGTCTATACGTCTGATGAATATAGAAACACATATCAGTCTGTACGTCTGATGAATATAGAAACACATATCAGTCTGTACGTCTGATGAATATAGAAACACATATCAGTCTGTACGTCTGATGAATATAGAAACACATATCAATCTGTACGTCTGATGAATATAGAAACACATATCAGTCTGTGCGTCTGATGAATACAGAAACACATATCAGTCTGTGCGTCTGATGAATATAGAAACACATATCAGTCTGTGCGTCTGATGAATATAGAAACACATATCAGTCTGTGCGTCTGATGAATATAGAAACACATATCAGTCTGTGCGTCTGATAAATATAGAAACACATATAAATCTGTACGTCTGATAAATATAGAAACACATATAAATCTGTACGTCTGATAAATATAGAAACACATATCAATCTGTACGTCTGATAAATGAAAGATATTTTGGATTTGAATCAACCTTGTAGTTATGGACAATCTTGTGTGTTGGTTTGAGACGGTCCATTAGCACAACGGTCCTATAACGATGTGGTTTGAGACAGTCCATTAGCACAACGATCCTATAACGATGTGGGTGTTTGAGACGGTCCATTAGCACAACGATCCTATAACGATGTGGGTGTTTGAGACGGTCCATTAGCACAACGATCCGATAACGATGTGGGTGTTTGAGACGGTCCATTAGCACAACGATCCGATAACGATGTGGGTGTTTGAGACGGTCCATTAGCACAACGATCCTATAACGATGTGGATGTTTGAGACGGTCCATTAGCACAACGATCCTATAACGATGTGGGTGTTTGAGACGGTCCATTAGCACCACGATCCTATAACGATGTGGGTGTTTGAGACGGTCCATTAGCACAACGATCCTATAACGATGTGGGTGTTTGAGACGGTCCATTAGCACAACGATCCTATAACGATGTGGTGTTTGAGACGGTCCATTAGCACAACGATCCTATAACGATGTGGGTGTTTGAGACGGTCCATTAGCACAACGATCCTATAACGATGGGGGTGTTTGAGACGGTCCATTAGCACAACGATCCTATAACGATGTGGTGTTTGAGACGGTCCATTAGCACAACGATCCTATAACGATGTGGGTGTTTGAGACGGTCCATTAGCACAACGATCCTATAACGATGTGGGTGTTTGAGACGGTCCATTAGCACAACGATCCTATAACGATGTGGGTGTTTGAGACGGTCCATTAGCACAACGATCCTATAACGATGTGGGTGTTTGAGACGTCCATTAGCACAACGATCCTATAACGATGTGGGTGTTTGAGACGGTCCATTAGCACAACGATCCAAAAACGATGTGGGTTATCAGACTTGCAAATAAGAACACGTCCATCACAATCGAAAATAAAATATGATGGTATTCAAGGAGTGCAACTGAGAAATCTTTACAGAGTTGTCATTTAATTCGATTACGTCCCTTTGTTTATATTCGGCCTTCATGATGTTTTCCAAAAATTCCTTCGTTGTCATTCCACAGTTCCGAGTTCAGCCGGTTTTCACCGAGTGTGTGTGGAATTCACCTTTCCTGACGTCATTACAAAGGGGAAATTCTTTTCTCGTATGTCAGAATTTACAGGCAGGTTTGCCAGTTTGACCTCTATTTACGCCAGAAACCTGCATTCTATGCCAGTAGATATTGGATCGTGGAGAATAAAGATTGCTGTCGCGATGGAATTTGAACCCGAAACTAGATTGGTACGCAACCTTCGTCTGACAGCGAGATAGACCAATTACCTACAGTGATGAAAGTAGTTGGTACATATTGAGTTATCTTGCAAGGTTAACTAACACACAACCATCGCGACAGTTTTTTTTTTTTGTGAGCTAACTGGAGAGATGTGAGCTCTGTTCTCAGTACTCAGTTCAAGCACATAATTATAACAGAGACTATTGAAACACTGGTTAATATTCAATAATATGAGGTGAATATTAACCAGTTAACTCGGACTCTGGAAAGACAAACAGACACGCCCCCCCACCCCATAAAACTCATACTTCAAATCAATTAAGATGACCCGCATGTTGTCAAAATCCTGGGAGGGTTAATAATACGTTCTCATACCGATGTGGTGTCGTTGAAAAGTTAGGAATAAAATTGAATATAACAGCTTCGACAAAGAACAAAATACCAAACACGGATCGTTTCGAGCACTTTGTTCGGTATGAGATTTGGTGCATCATTGTTACCTCCCGACAGAGTCCTTCGCAGAAGATCCGAGACCAAGGGAGGGAATTCGTCATCAGAATGAAGCTGCCGAGGCGTCCCAGTGGATTGATTAGGAGGTGGACGACAAGTAGTCGATCAGACATCACAGTTCTATACTCGTCGGAACATTCCATACAACAAGGTGAACATTCTTCCAATACTAAAAAAAAAAAAAAATAATAATAAAAAAAAAAAAAAGCCAAAAAAATAATTAAAATTAAAAAAAAGAATAAAACCATGCCTTTAATCGGTCGTCCTATCAAAGAATATAAAACAAAGTTTTGTTATAAAATATTTCAGTCTCAATTTTTATCGATTCTTTTATTTATTATTAGACTAACAACACAATGAAACAAAATTATCAAGATTAAAATAATGGTTTGTAAATTAAAGAGTAAATTAATGAACGGCAAAGTGATGTATTTTGTTTAGTAGATTGCTGTTTAATATTGAAAGCTTTTTTTTTTCCTTTTCTTTAAAAAAATCTTTCTTTCTTTTTCTTTCTTTCTTTTACCCCCCCCCCCCCCCCCATCCCCTTCTTTTTACAATTTGTTTGTTTCTTTTTTTTTTTTTTTTTTTGACATTTTATAACAGAAACTATCTGGTACTGATACTTTTGGCCGGCGGCCATTCAATCTCTTTCATCGCCGTTCGAAAAGAAAAACTCAAGTTGATTTCTCCTCTTGTCTCTTTCGCAAGGATTATTTTGGGCCCATCACATTGTTATAACAGTTTATTCTTTATTTTGCATCGCCTGGTGGTAAGTCAAATATTTGTAACTTGATGTTTCAAATTTAGAATGAGCCACACTCCTTGCATTCCTCCCCTCGTCCGTTCCCTGTGCATCGCAATGCCAATGCATACCTTCCATTTCCATTTCGCCACACTCGATGACTGAACTCAGACTGCTAATTCTGACCATCTCATGTGCAATAAAACTGAATATATCATATATGACTACAATCAATATCAATAGGCCACAATAGTATGATCTGAACTCGTTAATTGAGTAGGTCTTCTTTCACTTTCAGTAAGTCAGTAGTGTCACTGTAACTGTAAGTTATAAGTAGAGTAGAGTAGAGAAAGGCAAGGCCAAGGCATGGGTTGCGGTGGAAGTTGACCCATTGACTGAACTGGATGTCAACATCGTTTTTATTTATTTATTTATTCATTCATTCAATTTTCACAACAGATCACCAGACGTTTCCCCTGTGAAAACGTACTTATTGAGATATTGTGTTCCAGTAACTTACTTAAACAACAACAAACTTACACTTACACTTACTGAGTAAGTGTAAGTGTAAGTTTTGTTGTTGTTTAAGTTTAAGACTTAGTTGTTTGGCCATTCATTGACAATTGAGTTGTGAATTGTTTTCATGTTGGGTAACCGGTTGCCCTATGACTGTGAGTTCCATTCATTGACTGTTGTCACTGTTGTGTGTTATTTCTGCCTTTGAGTTTGTGACGTGACGTCACTACGGGAATAAAAACGATCTCCCATTCTCTGTGCGAGCTCTTCTCACTACGTGACGTAACAACGTATTTCATTCCTAATGGATTGTGGTTGATTGAAGTTTAAGTTGTTCAAGTGTTGACTGTGTTTTTATTACCGGACGAACATACCACTGCATTATAATCACAATCCCTTGACCAACAAGACTCAACTTTAATTTTTTGAATCATGAATTTATTTTGGTTTCTGAATGCGAATGAATCTGAACAAAATACAATAAATAGAATTGGAAAGGGGGTGGGGGTATCGAGACTGTCAGAAAACCAATCATTCAATTTTTCAAATAAAGGCAGAGGTCCATGGGATAAAAGTTTATGTTTGAGTGTAACAGCCAAGTGTAAGTAGAAATTTAAAGCTGAGACGGAGAAGGGAGAGTGTAAGAGGAGTTATTTTTTATGGGTTTTGGAATTTCTCTTACTTTATAAACATCATCTCATTATTTATAACATGAATCGATAGACCCTAACAAAACAATACCACAATGCAATATGGTTGAAGGCTGGATAGGCCCTAACAAAACAACACAAGACAAGACAATATGGTTGAAGGCTGGATAGGCCCTAACAAAACAATACAACACAATGCAATATGGTTGAAGGCTGGATAGGCCCTAACAAAACAATACAACACAATGCAATATGGTTGAAGGCTAGGATAAGTGATCTTGATAGAAACATACCTACAAGATCAAAGACAATTGGTTGAAGGCTATGGCCAGACATGTGAGTCTTGTGGTAGACCTCGCTTTCAACAAAGGTCCTGGTTCGGCCTCGCTTTGGCGAAAGAGTTGAGTTTCTTGAAAAAGACTTGTATCAATTCCATGCTGCCGAATTTATGATTTTACAGATTCAAAGACCAAAACGAATATGTATGGAAAGTTAGAATTTAATTCTCAGTAATACTTAATATTATGATTATAATAATAATAATAATAATAATAATGATAATAATAATAATAGTAATAATAATAATAACTCTGCTTAATCACACACCATCGGGAGGTCAGGTTAGTGTGTCGATTAAGCGGAGTGTGCGATTAAGCAGAGAACAGTGATGCCAAAACTCCGGTTTCACAGGAAAAAACTTCGGTCTGGAGCAAAATATTCCGGGTTACGGACAACTTCGGTCAAATTCCGGTGAGGTCAATTTGTTCCAAGGATACCCCCCCCCCCAACCACCACATCGTCACTGACACTACTACTACAACCACCACATCGTCATTGACACTACTACTACAACCACCGCATCGTCACTGACACTACTACTACAACCACCGCATCGTCACTGACACTACTACTACAACCACCGCATCGTCACTGACACTACTACTACAACCACCGCATCGTCACTGACACTACTACTACAACCACCGCATCATCACTGACACTACTACTACAACCACCGCATCGTCACTGACACTACTACTACAACCACCGCATCGTCACTGACACTACTACTACAACCACCGCATCGTCACTGACACTACTACTACAACCACCGCATCATCACTGACACTACTACTACAACCACCGCATCATCACTGACACTACTACTACAACCACCGCATCGTCACTGACACTACTACTACAACCACCACGTCGTCACTGACACTACTACTCCAACCACCGCATCGTCACTGACACTACTACTACAACCACCGCATCATCACTGACACTACTACTACAACCACCGCATCATCACTGACACTACTACTACAACCACCATCACCACAATGAATTCACAGATTGAATAGACCATCACAATATTATTATGTAGCTATGTGGTCTTGTGGTATGACTCTTGCTTTTGGATCGGAAGGTCCTAATTTTGAGCCTCTGTGCATTGTTGAGTCCTTGGAAAAAGGCTCTTTACTCACATTCTCTCACCGTACTCGGGTGAAAATGAGTACCTGTCCGTCAACAGCATTGTTTCTGTCCAAAGAAATGGTAATATCGCCTATACTAGCAGCAGGCATGATGTCCTATGTTAAGTGTTGCTGTTGGCTTTGGGCCCCTTGTAAAGTTCTTTGAGCAGGTTTAGTGGATATTGTACTATATAAATGCTCAAAGCTCAAATTGTGTGGGACCATTTGAAGAAACTGGTGAATTTTGACATTAAAAACTGACAAGTAGAATCTCACTTAGCCAAACACTACAAACATTTTGAACCGTATTGAAAAACTCATCGGCTTGGTTGGGGCAGTTGGTGGCCAGTATGGCACAGAGGGTTGGTGGTTGGGGCAGTTGGTGGCCAGTATGGCACAGAGGGTTGGTGGTTGGGGCAGTTGGTGGCCAGTATGGCACAGAGGGTTGGTGGTTGGGGCAGTTGGTGGCCAGTATGGCACAGAGGGTTGGTGGTTGGGGAAGTTGGTGGCCAGTATGGCACAGAGGGTTGGTGGTTGGGGCAGTTGGTGGCCAGTATGGCACAGAGGGTTGGTGGTTGGGGCAGTTGGTGGCCAGTATGGCACAGAGGGGTGGTGGGTGGGGCAGTTGGTGGCCAGTATGGCACAGAGGGTTGGTGGTTGGGGCAGTTGGTGGCCAGTATGGCACAGAGGGTTGGTGGTTGGGGCAGTTGGTGGCCAGTATGGCACAGAGGGTTGGTGGTTGGGGCAGTTGGTGGCCAGTATGGCACAGAGGGTTGGTGGTTGGGGCAGTTGGTGGCCAGTATGGCACAGAGGGTTGGTGGTTGGGGCGGTTGGTGGCCAGTATGGCACAGAGGGTTGGTGGTTGGGGCAGTTGGTGGCCAGTATGGCACAGAGGGTTGGTGGTTGGGGCAGTTGGTGGCCAGTATGGCACAGAGGGTTGGTGGTTGGGGCAGTTGGTGGCAAGTATGGCACAGAGGGTTGGTGGTTGGGGCAGTTGGTGGCCAGTATGGCACAGAGGGTTGGTGGTTGGGGCAGTTGGTGGCCAGTATGGCACAGAGGGTTGGTGGTTGGGCAGTTGGTGGCCAGTATGGCACAGAGGGTTGGTGGTTGGGGCAGTTGGTGGCCATATGGCACAGAGGGTTGGTGGTTGGGCAGTTGGTGGTCAGTATGGCACAGAGGGTTGGTGGTTGGAGCAGTTGGTGGCCAGTATGGCACAGAGGGTTGGTGGTTGGGGCAGTTGGTGGCCAGTATGGCACAGAGGGTTGGTGGTTGGTGCAGTTGGTGGCCAGTATGGCACAGAGGGTTGGTGTGTTCACCTGTCATGTTTCCTGTTCTACAGGGGCCCTGGCTTGTTGTGGTCTCAGATTGAATTTGGTATGAAGGTTGTGCTTTAATCTATTATGACTAATTTGCATCCTAAAGATATGAGGAATGGCCGGCATTTGAACATTTTCAACAAGAATGGATAACCTTGCTCTTGTACCAAGGACTCCAAATGCCGTAAAACCTGTCAGTGAAAAAAAAAAGACCATCGATAAGGAAGAGAAAGCAAACAAAAACGGTTTTATAAATGTTATCATGTGACCAGGACAATCCACGGTCTTGATACTAACAAGAGATTCACTCAAAAACAATCCTGTCTGCAATATATTAAAACGGTTATGGTAATAGTAGTAATAATAAGTTCTACCCATCCCCTTCCAGCGTGAAACCAACCATTCATCCAGCACATCTCCCATCCATCCTTCCATTCATCCATTATTACAACAATATCACTGTCATCCTCCCACAGAGACCATTTTTGAAAACAGCCAGAGTCTGACCAGGGTGGACATGCAAAACTACCGTGACCCTCCACCCTACCCTGGACATTCTAAACAGGTAAGTTCTATTTACCACTCTACCACTTCTACTATGACTACCATCCTTACTATGCTACACTTATTATTATTATTATTATTATTATTATTATTATTATTATTATTATTATTATTATTAGTATTAATTATTAAGTACCTACTTAATTAATTAATATTTATTTTTCTTCTCCTTACATGTTTTCATTATTTGAAATTATTATTATTATTATTTTTTTATCTAATTGATTATCAAATTTATTTATTTCTGTTTTAAATTTTGTGCCTTCCCCACAGGTATTTCCAAATCAGCCAGGATTTCGTCAGAGTTTTTCTGGTAGTGAGGCCAGCACAGATGTGTCTGTCTCTTCCACTGAAAATCTAGCTACATCGCAGCGTCAGGAGCCACAGGGGGAGGAAACCCAAGCTCCCTTCTATCACAATCCCCACCAGTATTACTACAACCACCAACACGTGGACTCCAGTGATGGGAACAGCAGCTACAGCATTTTAGCACGGTTAGGCATGCCTCCTGCAGGGCTCGATTCCTCTGTCGGAGGAAAGACTTTTGGATCTTCCCTTCAACGCCAGCAGCAAACACAGTTGCCTCAGTATCACAACGAACCAGGACATCAGCAGCATTCACGAGGTCACAGCAACATGGTGGTTGGCCATTGCCATGTGACGACTACAGGCGGCCATGGTGTAAACGACTCTCTCTATCGCCATGGTAACCAACTGACTGTTCCCCAATGGAAGTTTTGTGATTTGGTTAGCGGCAATTCTTACTCTCATCCGCCGTATCACGATTCTCCTTCCTCAAAACTGTCGTCGGGCGTTTTCATCCAAAGAGGGATAGAATCTACCTCCTCTTCCTCCTCTCTGTTTACCTCGTCAGCCTTTTCCCAATCCATGTCATCATCTATATCCACATCGTTCCCGTCTTCCAAAACCATTGACCTTTTGACCCCAAGCATTGGGATGGTGTCGTCAATCTCCACCGTCACTGCTGCAGCGACATCAGCCTCACCGTCCATGCAGTCATCCAACACGACATCCTCAGGCCAGACAGTCAGCAGTTTTGGCTACAGCCCCCACCAACCTCATCGCATGGCAGACTATGCCACAAGCAACAACCCCCCACCCCCCAGCCACCCCTATCTGTCTCCACGTGTCCCACCTGTCTCCACGTTCCACCATCCCCACCCCTACGTCAATGCCCAGTACTTGACGGGTGGTGACGACGCCGGGGCCACATCCACAACTCCAACACCCAATCACGGCGACGGCACAACCCCCAATCCATCTCACCTCCCACCCCCACCCAAATACCCGGGCATGACTTTGCCCCACGAGAAGCCTTCGTCCTCCCTGTTCGGATCGGCAGACAATATCCGTACCTGTAGGTCATACGAGGCAATTGTTGACAAGATGGATAAATTAATGGATGTCAGCTTGACTCATCACTCCGATATTCGACTGTGTGCGTCTAGTCCTGGCATTTACATTCCACATCATTCCCGAAGTCCAGTGAGATCGGCCAATGCCAGCAGCGATGATGGAAGTGACCTCTTGACAGCAGCCAAAGCATCTAGAATGGTGGATGTTTTAACAGAGGAGAATGGAAGTCTAAGGGAAGAATTAGCTATTGCCGCCATCAAAGTCTCCAGACTGTCTAAGGTGGGTTTGAGTGCCATGTCCACAAATTCCCCCTCGTCGTCCTTCAGAGCCGTAAGACCCATGGAAACGTAGTCTATCCCGATTTCTATAGCATGAACAATAGCAATTGATTGCTACCCTTTGAGTAGGATGCTGGTCTGATGCAAAGTACTTTCCATCAAATCTAACAGACCCCAGCTCTGTCATCTGCATTTTTTTGCCAAATTGGGACCTACAATTTGCCAAAATAAAACCCCAAAATTTGCCATAAAATTTGCCGAGGAGAACTAAGCGTTTCAGTAAAAATTAACGCGCGATACAGAAAAAATATATATAAAAGACAATTGTTTACATTTAAGGAGGCTACATTTATTAATTTACACAATAGCATTGTTACAAAGATTTTAAAGGATCATTATCCGTAGAGAGTAGCTTCCCTTGGTTTGGGCCCAGGCAAAGCTGCAACATTTCTCAAGTTTCGCACTTTTTTTTTTCGTTATGTTGTTTTTGCTTCTTTTTTTTCCCCAAAATTTGCCACGCGATTTGCCAATTTTCCCAAAATTTGCCACGATTTGCCAATTTTGGGAAATTTGCCAAAATTTGCGCATCGTCCTGATATTTGCGGCCGCAAAAAATGCAGATGACAGCCCCAGCTACCCAATGGCTGCTAGATGGAAAGGGGTCAGAAAAAAATCTCGACTGCATCCGGGATCGATCTCGGCCCCTTTGCTTATGAAGTGAGTGCTCTACCAACTGAGCTATCATGACCTCTCCTCTGTCTTTTGACATTTAAAAAAAAAAGTTGTTTATCATTAAAAATAAAAGGCAATGCTTTCTCATATATACAAGATGGCTGCCTTGACTGTGTTCAAATTCAAAACGTACCATTTGGAGCCGAATAACTGTAAAATAAGGGACTTTGAGGAGGAATAAACAAAATTGAATAACAACAGCTTGACCTTAGAACAAAATACAAAACAAGGAACATTCCAGGCTCAAATAACTTGGACCAACAACCAAAAACAATAAAGACACGAATACATGACTAAATTCCAGATTGACGACAGAGATTTGGTAGGGCCATCCATACCTGCCGAATCTTAAAAATTTATCGTCATTTTACGAATTTTAGACAAATTTCATGGCCAATTACGAAATTTTATGAAAAATTACGAATTTTTAATTCTTAGTAATACTTAAGTTATTAATAATAATAATAATAATAATAATAATAATAATAATAATAAATAATATAATAATAATAATAATAATAATAATAATAATAATAATAATAATAATAATAATAATAATAATAATAAATAATAATAATAATAATAATAATAATAATAATAATAATAATAATAATAATAATAATAATAATAATAATAATAATAATAATAATAATAATAATAATAAATAATAATAAATAATAATAATAATAATAATATAATAATAATAATAATAATATAATAATAATAATAATATAATAATAATAATAATAATAATAATAATAATAATAATAATAATAATAATAATAATATAATAATATATAATAATATATAATAATAATAATTAATAATAATAATAATAATAAAATATTAATAATAATAATAATAATATAATAATAAAGCACTTCTGCAGCACATAAGCATGACGATGTACTGTTGAAGTGATCATCAATGTCAAATTTTTGTGGTTATTCGTACACAATTTCCGAAATTACTAATTTCCTTGTCACATTACTCAAAATTGACATAAAATTAAAAATGACTACATTTGAAGTTTTTAATTTGGCATGTGTCTTTAGGTCCTCTCTGTAGAAGGAAAATCTTCTTTTTGAAGAAGGGTTTTGAGTCTGAAACGTTCCGTGTTTGGTTTTTTGTTCTTTTTGGAAGCTGTTGTATTCATTTTGGTTTGGGAAGGTCAGGATCGACCTCTGACCTTTTGGATTTGAAGTGAGTGCTCTGAGGGGCCACAGTGAGTGCTCTGAGGGGCCACAGTGAGTGCTCTGAGGGGCCACAGTGAGTGCTCTGAGGGGCCACAGTGAGTGCTCTGAGGGGCCACAGTGAGTGCTCTGAGGGGCCACAGTGAGTGCTCTGAGGGGCCACAGTGAGTGCTCTGAGGGGCCACACAGACTTACGAATATTGTTTTGTATTATTTTAACCACCACTTGAGTACAGAGTGAAAGTTTTTGGAGTGTATCAAAACAGTCCACCGCTTCTAGCAGCTTTAGTTTGGCTTTGACTTGGAATGTGAAGAGGAACTTGGCCACTTACAGGATACAAATACCAACTCAAGTGGAACATTTCCTCTGAGAAATCACAACAGAGGAATCAACTGTTATCAGAATGTTTTTTTTTTTTTGTTCATATACAGTGGTTTTCTCAGGTGAGGTGTGACGCACTGGTTTTTATGAAGGCGAATTTATTTATTTTGAATTATGAAAATAAAGTGAGTTTTATGGCTTGCCATCACTTCATACATAAAACATCGCATCCCAAAATTTCATAATGTCGAAAATTCTGTTCAAACATTTTTGAAATTTAATTTTATGAAGGCATTCTGATAGATATTTTAGGGGATAGAACAAAATTTTAAAAAACTATGTGTGTGTGTTCGAGTTATCTAGGATTGGATATTTTAAGTTCCTGTTTTGATACACTCCAAAACTTTAACTCTGTACTCAGTGGTTAAAATAATACAAAACAATATTCGTTATTCCGTGTGGCCCCTCAGAGCACTCACTGTGGCCCCTCAGAGCACTCACTGTGGCCCCTCAGAGCACTCACTGTGGCCCCTCAGAGCACTCACTGTGGCCCCTCAGAGCACTCACTGTGGCCCCTCAGAGCACTCACTGTGGCCCCTCAGAGCACTCACTGTGGCCCCTCAGAGCACTCACTGTGGCCCCTCAGAGCACTCACTGTGGCCCCTCAGAGCACTCACTGTGGCCCCTCAGAGCACTCACTGTGGCCCCTCAGAGCACTCACTGTGGCCCCTCAGAGCACTCACTTCAAATCCAAAAGGACAGAGGTCGATCCTGGGTGCAATTGAGATGTTTTTTTCCTGACCCTCCCGCTCCCCTCCTCCCAGTACCAATGGATTGGGTAGCTGGTTCTCTTAGATCTTGTAGAAAGTATTTTGCGATAAACTAGCACATCCTATCTAAAGAATAGCGCAATTGCCAGTTTCTGCTAATGCTATATAGCTGGGGATAACTCATGCGTCATGTGCTTAATGGTTCTGAAGGAAAAATTTTTTTGGCTTTATATATACAGCTGAAGCACCAAGAGAGATACATAATCCAGATGTCTAATGGCTTGGAAGGACTACTATACTATACTATACTATACTATACCGTACTATACTATGGTATACTATACTATACCGTACTATACTATACTATAATATACCGTACTATGGTATACTATACTATACCGTACTATACTATACTATAATATACCGTACAATGGTATACTATACTATACCGTACTATACTGTACTATAATATACCGTACTATGGTATACGGTACTCTACTATACTATACTATACCGTACTATACTATACTATAATATACTATACTATACTATACTATACTATACTATACTATACTATACTATACTATACTGTACTGTAGTGTACTTAACTATACTGTACTATACTATATTATACTATACTATACTATCTGTACAATACATACTCCTCAATGTGGATTTTTTTGTCGGGTTGATTCTATGCTGAAAACTGAATCTAGAGTCAACAATTCGAGACTTGGGCCAAATGTTTGTGTTTTCTTGTGCCTTAACTGGATCTTTTCCATAATTTGATGTATATATAATACCATTTTTTTTCGCCATGATTTAATTATATATCAAATCATGGCGAAAAAAAATGGTATTATAATTATATATAATCAAATTATGGAAAAGAACCAATTTAAGGCACAAGAAAACACAAACATTTGGCCCAAGTATATATACTATTTAGAAATAAGAAATAATGCGTCACTTATAGAGTAGAAAAGGTGAAAATGGAAAGGCTTGGGATGGGAACACTACAGACTATGGATGTTTTAGGTACAAGCCCTTTGTCAGCAAAACAATAAACAAAGGAACTTTGGAAAAAACCCTCACAAAATGTAGTCAGAATTGTACCGGCAATTGTACGGAAATGTCCCTTGTCTATTTGTCTATACTCTACTGTTTCTATCCAAACCCTTTCCTTTTTCACCTCACCAAGATT
>NC_088369.1:47132857-47301642 GCF_034508935.2 Berghia stephanieae
ATCGATCTGACATTGAGAACCCACATAAGGGAGGAGAAGTTTCTTGTTTTGATATTTTAGTCTTGGTTTTCATCTATTTATCTATACAGATTATTCCAGGGTAGTGCCCTCTCCAATTATATGTGGCTCCTTTTTCATTGGTGTGATAACTATTGTTTGTTAGTCTGTCATAGGTTGTTGACTGGAATGTGGCCCTCTCCAATTATATGTGGCTCCTTTTTCATTGGTGTGATAACTATTGTTTGTTAGTCTGTCATAGGTTGTTGACTGGAATGTGGCCCTCTCCAATTATATGTGGCTCCTTTTTCATTGGTGTGATAACTATTGTTTGTTAGTCTGTCATAGGTTGTTGACTGGAATGTGGCACTCTCCAATTATATGTGGCTCCTTTTTCATTGGTGTGATAACTATTGTTTGTTAGTCTGTCATAGGTTGTTGACTGGAATGTGGCCCTCTCCAATTATATGTGGCTCCTTTTTCATTGGTGTGACTCACTATTGTTTGTTAGTCTGTAATAGGTTGTTGACTGGAATGTGGCCCTCTCCAATTATATGTGGCTCCTTTTTCATTGGTGTGACTAACTATTGTTTGTTAGTCTGTCATAGGTTGTTGACTGGAATATGGCCCTCTCCAATTATATGTGGCTCCTTTTTCATTGGTGTGACTAACTATTGTTTGTTAGTCTGTCATAGGTTGTTGACTGGAATGTGGCACTCTCCAATTATATGTGGCTCCTTTTTCATTGGTGTGACTAACTATTGTTTGTTAGTCTGTCATAGGTTGTTGACTGGAATGTGGCACTCTCCAATTATATGTGGCTCCTTTTTCATTGGTGTGATAACTATTGTTTGTTTGTCTGTCATAGGTTGTTGACTGGAATGTTGCACTCTCCAATTATATGTGGCTCCTTTTTCATTGGTGTGACTAACTATTGTTTGTTAGTCTGTCATAGGTTGTTGACTGGAATGTTGCACTCTCCAATTATATTGTGGTCCTTTTTCATTGGTGTGATAACTATTGTTTGTTAGTCTGTCTAGGTTGTTGACTGGAATGTGGCACTCTCCAATTTATATGTTGGCTCTTTTTTCATTGGTGTGATAACTATTGTTTGTTAGTCTGTATAGGTTGTTGACTGGAATGTGGCCTCTCCAATTATATTGTGGCTCCTTTTTTCATTGGTGTGACTCACTATTGTTTGTTAGTCTGTCATAGGTTGTTGACTGGAATGTGGCCCTCTCCAATTATATGTGGCTCCTTTTTCTTGGTGTGACTAACTATTGTTTGTTTGTCTGTCATAGGTTGTTGACTGGAATTGTGGCACTCTCCAATTATATGTGGCTCCTTTTTCATTGGTGTGATAACTATTGTTTGTTAGTCTGTCATAGGTTGTTGACTGGAATGTGGCACTCTCCAATTATATGTGGCTCCTTTTTCATTGGTGTGACTAACTAGTGTTTGTTAGTCTGTCATAGGTTGTTGACTGGAATGTGGCCCTCTCCAATTATATGTGGCTCCTTTTTCATTGGTGTGACTAACTATTGTTTGTTAGTCTGTAATAGGTTGTTGACTGGAATGTGGCCCTCTCCAATTATATGTGGCTCCTTTTTCATTGGTGTGACTAACTATTGTTTGTTAGTCTGTCATAGGTTGTTGACTGGAATGTGGCCCTCTCCAATTATATGTGGCTCCTTTTTCATTGGTGTACTAACTATTGTTTGTTAGTCTGTAATAGGTTGTTGACTGGAATGTGGCCCTCTCCAATTATATGTGGCTCCTTTTTCATTGGTGTGACTCACTATTGTTTGTTAGTCTGTCATAGGTTTGTTGACTGGAATGTGGCCCTCTCCAATTATATGTGGCTCCTTTTTCATTGGTGTGACTCACTATTGTTTGTTTGTCTGTCATAGGTTGTGACTGGAATGTGGCCCTCTCCAATTATATGTGGCTCCTTTTTCATCTGTGTGTAACTATTGTTTGTTGCTGTCATTGGTTTGTTGACTGGATTGGTCCCTTCCATTATATGTGGCTCCTTTTTCATTGGTTCTGTGTAATATTGTTTGTTAGTCTGTCATAGGTTGTTGACTGGAATGTGGCCCTCTCCAATTATAGTGGCTCCTTTTTCATTGGTTGTGACTAACTATGGTTTGTTGATAAGTTGCTGATGGAATGTGGCCCTCTCCAATTATTATGTGGCTCCTTTTTCATTGGTGTGATAATATTGTTTGTATCTGTCCTAGTATTGATGGATGTGGCCTCTCCAATTATATTGGCTCCTTTTCATTGGTGTGACTACTATTGTTTGTTAGTCTGTATAGGTCTTTTGACTGGAATGTGGCACTCTCCAATTTATGTGGCTCTTTGTTTCATTGGTGTGACTAATATTGTTGTTGTCTTTTAGTTGCTGCTGGAATGTGGCCCTCTCCATTTGTTGGCTCTTTTCATTGGTGTGACTAACTAATGTTTGTTGGTCCTGTCATAGTTGTTGACTGGAATGTGCCCTCTCCAATTATATGTGGTCCTTTATGGTGTGACTAAACTATTGTTTTTAGTCTGTCATAGGTTGTTTGACTGGAATGTTGACCTCCAATTTATGTGGCTCCTTTATTCATTGGTGTGATAACTATGTTTGTTAGTTGTCATAGGTTGTTGACTGATTGGATCTCCAATTTATGTGCTCATTATTGTCACTTGGTTGGATCATTGTTTGTTAGTTGTTTAGTTGTGATGGATGTTGCCTTCAATTAATGTGGCTCCTTTTTCATGGTGACTAACTTTTTTGTTGACTAATAGTTGTTGACTGGATGTGCCTTCATTGAATGTGGGCTCCTTTTTCATTGGTGTGACTAACTATTGTTTGTTAGTCTGTCATAGGTTGTTGACTGGAATGTGGCCCTCTCCAATTATATGTGGCTCCTTTTTCATTGGTGTGATAACTATTGTTTGTTAGTCTGTAATAGGTTGTTGACTGGAATGTGGCCCTCTCCAATTATATGTGGCTCCTTTTTCATTGGTGTGACTAACTATTGTTTGTTAGTCTGTCATAGGTTGTTGACTGGAATGTGGCCCTCTCCAATTATATGTGGCTCCTTTTTCATTGGTGTGACTAACTATTGTTTGTTAGTCTGTCATAGGTTGTTGACTGGAATGTGGCCCTCTCCAATTATATGTGGCTCCTTTTTCATTGGTGTGACTAACTATTGTTTGTTAGTCTGTCATAGGTTGTTGACTGGAATGTGGCCCTCTCCAATTATATGTGGCTCCTTTTTCATTGGTGTGACTAACTATTGTTTGTTAGTCTGTCATAGGTTGTTGACTGGAATATGGCACTCTCCAATTATATGTGGCTCCTTTTTCATTGGTGTGACTAACTATTGTTTGTTAGTCTGTCATAGGTTGTTGACTGGAATGTGGCCCTCTCCAATTATATGTGGCTCCTTTTTCATTGGTGAGACTCACTATTGTTTGTTAGTCTGTCATAGGTTGTTGACTGGAATGTGGCCCTCTCCAATTATATGTGGCTCCTTTTTCATTGGTGTGATAACTATTGTTTGTTAGTCTGTATAGGTTGTTGACTGGAATGTGGCCCTCTCCAATTATATGTGGCTCCTTTTTCATTGGTGTGACTAACTATTGTTTGTTAGTCTGTCATAGGTTGTTGACTGGAATGTGGCCCTCTCCAATTATATGTGGCTCCTTTTTCATTGGTGTGACTACTATTGTTTGTTAGTCTGTAATAGGTTGTTGACTGGAATGTGGCCCTCTCCAATTATATGTGGCTCCTTTTTCATTGGTGTGACTAACTATTGTTTGTTAGTCTGTCATAGGTTGTTGACTGGAATGTGGCCTCTCCAATTATATGTGGCTCCTTTTTCATTGGTGTGACTAACTATTGTTTGTTAGTCTGTCATAGGTTGTTGACTGGAATGTGGCACTCTCCAATTATATGTGGCTCCTTTTTCATTGGTGTGATAACTATTGTTTGTTAGTCTGTCATAGGTTGTTGACTGGAATGTGGCCCTCTCCAATTATATGTGGCTCCTTTTTCATTGGTGTGACTCAACTATTGTTTGTTAGTCTGTCATAGGTTGTTGACTGGAATGTGGCCCTCTCCAATTATATGTGGCTCCTTTTTCATTGGTGTGACTAACTATTGTTTGTTTAGTCTGTCATAGGTTGTTGACTGGAATGTGGCACTCTCCAATTATATGTGGCTCCTTTTTCATTGGTGTGATAACTATTGTTTGTTAGTCTGTCATAGGTTGTTGACTGGAATGTGGCACTCTCCAATTATATGTGGCTCCTTTTTCATTGGTGTGACTAACTATTGTTTGTTAGTCTGTCATAGGTTGTTGACTGGAATGTGGCCCTCTCCAATTATATGTGGCTCCTTTTTCATTGGTGTGACTAACTATTGTTTGTTAGTCTGTAATAGGTTGTTGACTGGAATGTGGCCCTCTCCAATTATATGTGGCTCCTTTTTCATTGGTGTGACTAACTATTGTTTGTTAGTCTGTCATAGGTTGTTGACTGGAATGTGGCCCTCTCCAATTATATGTGGCTCCTTTTTCATTGGTGTGACTAACTATTGTTTGTTAGTCTGTCATAGGTTGTTGACTGGAATGTGGCACTCTCCAATTATATGTGGCTCCTTTTCATTGGTGTGATAACTATTGTTTGTTAGTCTGTATAGGTTGTTGACTGGAATGTGGCCCTCTCCAATTATATGTGGCTCCTTTTTCATTGGTGTGACTAACTATTGTTTGTTAGTCTGTCATAGGTTGTTGACTGGAATGTGGCCCTCTCCAATTATATGTGGCTCCTTTTTCATTGGTGTGACTAACTATTGTTTGTTAGTCTGTAATAGGTTGTTGACTGGAATGTGGCCCTCTCCAATTATATGTGGCTCCTTTTTCATTGTGTGACTAACTATTGTTTGTTAGTCTGTCATAGGTTTGTTGACTGGAATGTGGCCCTCTCCAATTATATGTGGCTCCTTTTTCATTGGTGTGACTAACTATGTTTGTTAGTCTGTCATAGGTTGTTGACTGGAATGTGGCCCTCTCCAATTATATGTGGCTCCTTTTTCATTGGTGTGACTAACTATTGTTTGTTAGTCTGTCATAGGTTGTTGACTGGAATGTGGCCCTCTCCAATTATATGTGGCTCCTTTTTCATTGGTGTGACTAACTATTGTTTTGTTAGTCTGTCATAGGTTGTTGACTGGAATGTGGCCCTCTCCAATTATATGTGGCTCCTTTTTCATTGGTGTGACTAACTATTGTTTGTTAGTCTGTAATAGGTTGTTGACTGGAATGTGGCCCTCTCCAATTATATGTGGCTCCTTTTTCATTGGTGTGACTAACTATTGTTTGTTAGTCTGTCATAGGTTGTTGACTGGAATGTGGCCCTCTCCAATTATAATGTGGCTCCTTTTTCATTGGTGTGACTAACTATTGTTTGTTAGTCTGTCATAGGTTGTTGACTGGAATGTGGCCTCTCCAATTATATGTGGCTCCTTTTTCATTGGTGTGATAACTATTGTTTGTTAGTCTGTCATAGGTTGTTGACTGGAATGTGGCCCCTCTCCAATTATATGTGGCTCCTTTTTCATTGGTGTGACTAACTATTGTTTTGTTAGTCTGTCATAGGTTGTTGACTGGAATGTGGCCTCTCCAATTATATTGTGGCTCCTTTTTCATTGGTGTGACTAACTATTGTTTGTTAGTCTGTCATAGTTGTTGACTGGAATGTGGCCCTCTCCAATTATATGTGGCTCCTTTTTCATTGGTGTGATAACTATTGTTTGTTAGTCTGTCATAGGTTGTTGACTGGAATGTGGCCCTCTCCAATTATATGTGGCTCCTTTTTCATTGGTGTGACTAACTATTGTTTGTTAGTCTGTCATAGGTTGTTGACTGGAATGTGGCACTCTCCAATTATATGTGGCTCCTTTTTCATTGGTGTGACTAACTATTGTTTGTTAGTCTGTAATAGGTTGCTGACTGGAATGTGGCCCTCTCCAATTATATGTGGCTCCTTTTTCATTGGTGTGACTAACTATTGTTTGTTAGTCTGTCATAGGTTGTTGACTGGAATGTGGCCCTCTCCAATTATATGTGGCTCCTTTTTCATTGGTGTGATAACTATTGTTTGTTAGTCTGTCATAGGTTGTTGACTGGAATGTGGCCCTCTCCAATTATATGTGGCTCCTTTTTCATTGGTGTGACTAACTATTGTTTGTTAGTCTGTCATAGGTTGTTGACTGGAATGTGGCCCTCTCCAATTATATGTGGCTCCTTTTTCATTGGTGTGACTAACTATTGTTTGTTAGTCTGTCATAGGTTGTTGACTGGAATGTGGCCCTCTCCAATTATATGTGGCTCCTTTTTCATTGGTGTGACTCACTATTGTTTGTTAGTCTGTCATAGGTTGTTGACTGGAATGTGGCCCTCTCCAATTATATGTGGCTCCTTTTTCATTGGTGTGACTAACTATTGTTTGTTAGTCTGTCATAGGTTGTTGACTGGAATGTGGCCCTCTCCAATTATATGTGGCTCCTTTTTCATTGGTGTGACTCACTATTGTTTGTTAGTCTGTCATAGGTTGTTGACTGGAATATGGCACTCTCCAATTATATGTGGCTCCTTTTTCATTGGTGTGACTAACTATTGTTTGTTAGTCTGTCATAGGTTGTTGACTGGAATGTGGCACTCTCCAATTATATGTGGCTCCTTTTTCATTGGTGTGACTCACTATTGTTTGTTAGTCTGTCATAGGTTGTTGACTGGAATGTGGCCCTCTCCAATTATATGTGGCTCCTTTTTCATTGGTGTGACTAACTATTGTTTGTTAGTCTGTCATAGGTTGTTGACTGGAATGTGGCACTCTCCAATTATATGTGGCTCCTTTTTCATTGGTGTGACTCACTATTGTTTGTTAGTCTGTCATAGGTTGTTGACTGGAATGTGGCCCTCTCCAATTATATGTGGCTCCTTTTTCATTGGTGTGACTCACTATTGTTTGTTAGTCCGTCGTGGATATTTGACCTCTGCTGGGGTTGTTGACTAGAATGTGGCACTCACTGCTGGCTCGTCAGATTTGTGTTCCCAAAAATGACAAAATACCCTGGAAAATGCCAAACTTTTCCTTGAATAATTTTGCTTTCTAAAATGCACATAGAAGAGGAATTCTATCTTAATCTTGAATATCCTGTTCCGTTGCCATGGGTGTTTTGATTTCATCAAACGTTCATCTCGTCTTGCGATTTTAAGGGGCAACATTTGTATATTTTGTGAAATTTGTGTTAATTTGCCCTTTAAACAGGCTTGGTAAATCAAGTGTGATTTGTTGGTTAAAACCCCCAAAGTATGTCTACATGCCAAACCCTATTTCTCTACACCAAACGACCTTAAATATAATATTTAAAAAAAAAAAAAAAACCCCAAAAAAAATCAAAACAAAAGAAAAAACAAAACAGCCATTCCCCCCCCCCCCCCCCCCCCCCCCCCCAAAAAAAAAAATAAAATAAAAAATAACTAAAATAGCATAAAATAAAAAACAACAAAGCAACAAAACAGTTGCCAAGTTGCCAAGTTTTTTTTAACTTTGGCATTAAAAACACCAAGTTGACAACCCTGATTGGTTGGTATGACTGGAATGCAGCCAATCTCAAGTCAACCAGCTGGAACGAATGGCGACTGGACAGTGGCGGGGTGATGATGTGATGGGTGGACAGTCGTCAATCTGGCAATCTGTCTTTGTGTGGCTGGTCAAGATGTTTTTTTTTTTTAATGTCTTTACAGGGAATTGGGGGGGGGGGGGGGGTAGGAGGTGGTACATAACACTAATAAATTGACTTAACCCCCCCCCCCCCCCCCCCCCCCCCTTCTCCCCAGCTACCCAACAGTGGTATATTGAGGATTCTGGTTATTTCTGTGATAATGATACTGATATGGTGCATGTGATATATTAATTGTGATGGTGCTGGTGCATGTGATATTGGTGGTGTTGGTATTGATGCTTTTGATAGTGGTTGTATTGGTAGTTCTTATAGATGATGTTTGTTGTGGTTGTGGTAATGTCGATGGTTTTGGTGGTAATGTTGATGGTGTTTTGTGGTGATAGTGCTAATGTTGTTGGTGGTAGAGGTAATATTGATGGTGTTTGTTGTTATAGTAGTAGTGGTAGCATTGATGGTGGCAGTGGTAGTATTGATGGTGTTTGTTGTGGTAGTGGTAGTGTTATTATTGATGGTGGCAGTGGTAATATTGATGGTGTTTGTTGTGGTAGTGGTAGTGTTATTATTGATGGTGGTAGTGGTAATATTGATGGTATTTGCTGTGGTGGTGGTAGTCTTAGTATTGATGGTGGTAGTGGTAATATTGATGGTGTTTGTTGTGGTACTGGTAGTGCTAGTGTTGATTGTTTTAGTGGTAATATTGACGATATTTGTTGTGGTGGTGGTGGTAGTGGTAGTGTCGATGGTTATGGAGATAATATTGGTGGTGTTTGTTGTGGTAGTGCTAGTGGTGATTGTTATAGTGGTGATATTGGTGGTATTTGTTATGGTAGTGGTAAAAATTTGTTTCCATGACGCCCCACATAATCTGCCCACATTTTATTTTTCTATCTCCTCAGACTCCGACATTTCCAACGTGGCTTCCCTTACTGACTCAGATCTGAGGTCCAGACTATTGGAGAAAGAATCTATCATCACAAGATTACTATCTCAGAGTAAGAGATTTTTTGACCTTGATTTAGTTGATAAAATAAAAAGAAAGATGCTTTCTCTCTCTCCTTCCCACCACATACCCCCCCCCCCCCCCCCAAAAAAAAAAGGGAACAAACAAAAAATAAAGGCAAACTAAAAGAAACAGAAAGAAGGAAAAAAGACAAACTCAAAGAAAATAATTTATAGCCTTTAAAAAATGAAACGGGGTAGATTTTCAGTTGAATTTACAGATAGAAATGTTACAAACCATTCAGTTCAGGTTTTATTTTGATCCATATGTGATGAAATCTTTAACAATTTCTATTGAAATCTCACCCTCATTCCAAGTTAATCGGAAATTTTTCTATTCAGAAACTTGTTATTTTTGAGGGAGATCACTTTTTGTTTGTTTCTTCCATACTTTTGACTTTTTAAAATTTTAAAAATATTTTTTGCCCACTGTCTCAAACGGGTATAAAATGTCGGAATGAATCGTAACCTCAAAGTGATTGTAGAATTGAAATCATCATCAAAGCTCGTCGTTCCAACACCGAACCCACTCCACACAGCATCTGGGGAGCAGACTGAGTACAGCTGGACCCGTCTGGACATTCTTGAAGGACGTGTTCCTTCATCTACTCTAGGCATCCACATGTACACAACACCGAACCCACTCGGTATGGTCTGTGCTGTGTGGCCCTGATCCAGTCACCTACCCTAGCTCAATTTATGCATTGCACTGCGGCTGATGCCTGGGTTATTCCAGTCTTCCCTTGGAAAAGACCCTAATACAAATTTCCCCATGGGGATGAATAAAGGGAATTTTATTTATATATTTATTTATTTGTGTGTCAGACCAGAATATCAGGCAGTCACCATTGAAGGGTTGCACCAATGACTAACTCAGTTTATTGTTTTATCTCCAGACCAAGAACTCATGGCCAGTCGTAAACAGCTGGAGACAGAAAATATCCAGTTGAATGTGACCTTGGCCGAGCAGACGGCCCATGTGGAGATTGTTGAGAAGGTTCTAGTCAACTGTCAGGCCAAATTCTTGATGGGCAATGAGGAGGTGAGTGTGTCTAGGGCTATCGTGGAGTTTGGGGTTTAATTTATTCATGCTGTTCATATAGCTAAAATACTCATAACATCTGCCAGCTGAGTATAATGAACCAACATAGAAAGCCATGTATAACCTTAAACATTTATAATCGAATTGATAGAATTTTGTGAGAACTTGTCATTTAAAAAGCAGTAATAAATAGCTGAGTTACGTCAATTTCGTTCCATTCACACATCTGGTGATCTCACAAAACTCTGTCAGATGTCAAGCATGCTAGTTTTTGAGATACAAGCGCATCATTTAAAAAAAATTGCCATCCAACCACATTCTCACATCATTTTTAGTAGCCATCCAACCACATTCTCACATCATTTTTAGTAGCCATCCAACCACATTCTCACCTTGTTTTTAGTAGCCATCCAACCACATTCTCACCTTGTTTTTAGTAGCCATCCAACCACATTCTCATATCGTTTTTAGTAGCCACCCAACCACATTCTCATATCATTTTTAGTAGCCATCCAACCACATTCTCATATCATTTTTAGTAGCCATCCAACCACATTCTCACATCATTTTTAGTAGCCATCCAACAACATTCTCACATCATTTTTAATAGCCATCCAACCACAGTCTCACATCATTTTTAGTAGCCATCCAACCACATTCTCACATCATTTTTAGTACCCATCCAACCACATTCTCACATCATTTTTAGTAGCCATCCAACCACATTCTCACCTTGTTTTTAGTAGCCATCCAACCACATTCTCACATCATTTTTAGTAGCCATCCAGCCACATTCTCATATCATTTTTAGTAGCCATCCAACCACATTCTCACCTTGTTTTTAGTAGCCATCCAACCACATTCTCATATCATTTTTAGTAGCCATCCAACCACATTCTCACATCATTTTTAGTAGCCATCCAACCACATTCTCACATCATTTTTAGTAGCCATCCAACCACATTCTCATATCATTTTTAGTAGCCATCCAACCACATTCTCACATCATTTTTAGTAGCCATCCAACCACATTCTCACATCATTTTAGTAGCCATCCAACCACATTCTCACATCATTTTTAGTAGCCATCCAACCACATTCTCACCTTGTTTTTAGTAGCCATCCAACCACATTCTCACATCATTTTTAGTAGCCATCCAACCACATTCTCACCTTGTTTTTAATTGCCATCCAACCACATTCTCACATCATTTTTAGTAGCCATCCAACCACATTCTCACATCATTTTTAGTAGCCATCCAACCACATTCTCACCTTGTTTTTAGTAGCCATCCAACCACATTCTCATATCATTTTTTGTACCCATCCAACCACATTCTCACCTTGTTTTTAGTAGCCATCCAACCACATTCTCATATCATTTTTAGTAGCCATCCAACCACATTCTCACATCATTTTTAGTAGCCATCCAACCACATTCTCACATCATTTTTAGTAGCCATCCAACCACATTCTCACATCATTTTTAATAGCCATCCAGCCACATTCTACATCATTTTTAGTAGCCATCCAACCACATTCTCACATCATTTTTAGTAGCCATCCAACCACATTCTCATATCATTTTTAGTAGCCATCCAGCCACATTCTCATATCATTTTTAATAGCCATCCAACCACATTCTCATATCATTTTTAGTAGCCATCCAGCCACATTCTCATATCATTTTTAGTAGCCATCCAACCACATTCTCACATCATTTTTAGTAGCCATCCAACCACATTCTCACCTCATTTTTAATAGCCATCCAACCACATTCTCACATCATTTTTAGTAGCCATCCAACCACATTCTCACATCATTTTTAGTAGCCATCCAACCACATTCTCAGTATCGATTTTTACAATTTAAAAGTTTTAAAATCAATTTACCTTGATATTTCCTGATTCTTTTGATATGTTAAATACCTCGAATTGACCGAAAATCTGCTATAATGTAACAATTTCAATTCAAGTTGAGAACCGAACACTTTACAAACCCCAAATTTTACATTAGATGGTTTAAGATCAACCTTCTGAATGTCTATTTCATGAGTCGTGGATCAAAATCTTGAAATGACCGAAAATTGCTATAATGTTCAGAAGATTTCATTACGGTTTGGATCCAAACTCTGAAGTCATTTTATGATGGTGGATCAACCTTCTGAAGTCTATTTCATGATGTGGATCAAAACTCTGAAGTCTATTTTCATGATCGGTGGATCAACCTTCTGAAGTCTATTTTCATGATCGGTGGATCAAAACTCTGAAGTCTATTTTCATGATCGGTGGATCAAAACTCTGAAGTCTATTTTCATGATCGGTGGATCAAAACTCTGAAGTCTATTTTCATGATCGGTGGATCAAAACTCTGAAGTCTATTTTCATGATCGGTGGATCAAAACTCTGAAGTCTTACATATGAGCTATGTGCACCGTGCTTTATTTAATTTTGGACATTTTAGACCTCTGATGTCATCAATTAAATAAAATATGGTGCGCAAAACTCGTATGTAGACTTAATATCTGGTGATTATGTAATCTCTGATGGTGTTGATGACAAGAATTTAGTCACTGAAAGTTGTGATGGTGATGGTGACTTCCAGTTTGACATTGAGACAAGCACAGTCTCAGTCACAGACGACATCGTGTCTGTCATTCATCCCATTGGGTAAGATGCAAAAAGGAATAAACAAGAATGAAAATAACAGCTTCAAAAAGAAATGACCAAACACGGGACGTTTCCACAGTTCGTCTGGTTTTTTACCATTCTATTTACACTTTCATTGGGTTTTTTTTTATGGCTGAAGAAGGGTTTTGAGCCCAAAACGTTCCGTGTTTGGTATTTTGTTCTTTTTTGAAGCTGTTCTATTCATTTTTGTTTTATTACTTTTTTACAGCCCACAGCAGAAGTGACCCAATGGTTAAGGCATTGCACTGAGAAGTGACCCAATGGTTAAGGCATTGCACTGAGAAGTGACCCAATGGTTAAGGCATTGCACTGAGAAGTGACCCAATGGTTAAGGCATTGCACTGAGAAGTGACCCAATGGTTAAGGCATTGCACTGAGAAGTGACCCAATGGTTAAGGCATTGCACTGAGAAGTGACCCAATGGTTAAGGCATTGCACTGTGACCCGGAAGGTCCTGGGTTCGAGCTCTGCTTCAGGCACTTTCGTTTATTTTTCCTTGGGCAAGATTATTAACCCTCAATTTGCTCACGTGGACAACATGCGTGATTCCTGTTGACATCAGACATCTTGTTTGATAAATTATCTATATTCCTTTGTGGAATTCCTAGGCGACGATATCTTATAATGCTGTGGCCGAAGGGTATAATATTTTATTTTACAGTCCACACCTTCTATCATCTTTGGTATCAATTTGACGTAGGGTAGATGCAAAGAGACAACAGGTTATTTGATATAAAAGGACTTGTCGTTGACTCACACACACACTGCCTTTTTGGTCCATGTTAAGTATTGGAGACATAGGTACAGGATACAGAATTGTGTGGCTATGTGGTCTAGTGGTATGACACTCGCCTTTGGAAGTTTCTGGGTTCGAGTCCCGCTTTGAGTGATGCATAGTCGAGTCCTTGTAAAAGGCTCTTTTCTAAAATGCTCTCACTGTACTCGGGTGTAAAATGAGTACCTGGCTGTTCACAGGGTTGTCTCTGTCAGAAAAATATTGTACTGGCATTATGTCTCGTCCTAAATGTGAGGTGTTACTGTTGGCTTGGGACCCCTTGTAAAGTGGATATTGTGCTATTGAGTGCTACATAATATTAACTTATTATTACTACTACTACTACTACTACTACTACTACTACTACTACTACTACTACTACTACTACTACTACTACTACTACTACTACTACTACTACTACTACTACTACTACTACTACTACTATTACTACTACTACTACTACTACTACTACTACTACTGCTATTATATACTACTACTACTACTACTACTACTACTACTACTACTACTACTACTACTACTACTACTACTACTACTACTATACTACTACTACTACTACTACTACTACACTACTACTACTACTACTACTACTACTACTATACTACTACTACTACTACTACTACATATTTACTACTATACTACTACTACTACTACTACTACTACTACTACTACTACTATACTACTATACTACTACTACTACTACTACTACTAACTACTACTACTACTACTATACTACTACTACTACTACTACTACTACTACTACTACTACTACTACTACTACTACTACTACTACTACTACTACTACTACTACTACAGTAGTGCAACCTCTGGATAACGACACCCATGGATAGCGACATTGACCTCTGCTTCCAAATTTTTTACTATGTTGATTTTCCAGTTTTTAGTATAAAACCAAAAAAAAAAAAGGATTTCATTCTTCTTTAGCGACTTGACTGTCATTCTCTTAAAAGACACGAATTTTTAAGTTTTGGCCAGAAAACCTGTCCTTCAGATATTGATTGATTTAAATATCTCATCTTGGCAAAAACTCTCAAACCTGGGACTTCGCAAATTCTTCATTAAAGTTTGAGAGTTTTTACCAAGGTGTGGGGTCATTTAAATGGATGGATATTTGAAGATTGAAATTTTAAATTCTTGTCTGGTTTAACATTTTATCTGTTTGTTTTGAAGAGCCAGAAGAAGATGTTGGGTGAGGTGTCAACCAGGAGCTGTAGTCCTTTCCTGAGGTCGAGCAGTGAAATGATACAAGACAAGCAGCACTCAGGGGTGGTCGGAGACTCAGAGTTGAGGGAGGAAAGTAGGGAGAATTTGACTGGCTGGAAACTGGGAGATGAAATATCTGGTGTAAGTTGTTGTGGATTGGAGTTGATTCCTCTCTCTGATATAAAAACATAGGGATCCTCTAGATATCCACTGATATCTATTCCTATCTCGTGTGTAGAATTTTCAGATTTTCTCATGCTGTACAATCATCTACCGTGCTAAATAACTTTATCTTTTACCTTGAGCCATGTCAAGCACAATGTCATAGCCATGTCAAGCACAATGTCATAGCCATGTCAAGCACAATGTCATAGCCATGTCAAGCACAATGTCATAGCCATGTCAAGCACAATGTCATAGCCATGTCAAGCACAATGTCATAGCCATGTCAAGCACAATGTCATAGCCATGTCAAGCACAATGTCATAGCCATGTCAAGCACAATGTCATAGCCATGTCAAGCACATGTCATAGCCATGTCAAGCACAATGTCATAGCCATGTCAAGCACAATGTCATAGCCATGTCAAGCACAATGTCATAGCCATGTCAAGCACAATGTCATAGCCATGTCAAGCACAATGTCATAGCCATGTCAAGCACAATGTCATAGCCATGTCAAGCACAATGTCATAGCCATGTCAAGCACAATGTCATAGCCATGTCAAGCACAATGTCATAGCCATGTCAAGCACAATGTCATAGCCATGTCAAGCACAATGTCATAGCCATGTCAAGCACAATGTCATTTCCTCTTTTGGATTTATAAAGTTCATTTTATCTCATCTTATCTTAAAGCTGATGTCCTTTTACTCCTCTTAGAATTCTGCTGCCAAAAATGGCAACAGCTCCTACATAGTCGATTTGTGTTGCTTTGATGGATGTCAGTTTTAAAATGAAAATTGTTTGCATTCTGGATGCAGAAAGTGATAAGTGATGGGTTGGTGTAACTGGATAATGAATATCCGTACTTCCAGACATCATATCATTATAGGGAATGAGATTAGCGGAAGAGTAGCGTCCCTTGATTGGACGTCACCCATAGTATGTGACGTCACCTGCAGAAAAGCTGTTAGAGAGAGAACGTCATGTTGGTTGTGCGCATGCGTCTCTTGTCCTAGCACGAGGACGAGAGACGCATGCGCACAACCAACATGACGTTCTCTCTCTAATAACTTTTCTGCCGGTGATGTCACAGACTATGGGTGACGTCCAATCAAGGGACGCTACTCTTCCGCTAATCTCATTCCCTATAAGTGCCCCAGAAGTGTATTCTCCTGTAGCAGGTCATGGACTATGAACATAAATTAGTGATGCAGGGATTGTATAGCGCAATGGCAAATGCAGACTAAGTTGAACAAAGGTATTCTGCTATTTACAAGAGGTACCAAGGCAGCAGCAACACTTAACATGCACCAAGACTTGATTTGATTATCGTGTCAGTGCATGACATAATCAATCGGAAGGGTGAAATTTTTGGATTGGCAATAGTATAATAACTCATTAAATTTATAACTACATGGTGGAAATGTATAAGTTCATGACAAAATCAGTCGGAAGGTGAACATGTAGTTATGGGAAAACATACTTTTTCAACTTGACTTGACTAGAAGTGAAATTAAGCTTTGATATTTCCCGAAGATGTACAAAAAGGGTTGATTTAATCATTTATGACAAGAAATCATTTTTTTATAAAACTTGACCTCCTAACTAAACTTGGCAATATCTCAGTTCAAAGCTTTTCACCATCCGACTGATTATGTCATTCACTGTAACAATCAAAGCTTTTCACCATCCAACTGATTATGTCATTCACTGTAACAATCAAAACTTTTCACCATCCGACTGATTATGTCATTCACTGTAACAATCAAAGCTTTTCACCATCCGACTGATTATGTCATTCACTGTAACAATCAAAGCTTTTCACCATCCGACTGATTATGTCATTCACTGTAACAATCAAAACTTTTCACCATCCGACTGATTATGTCAGTCACTGTAACAATCAAAGCTTTTCACCATCCAACTGATTATGTCATTCACTGTAACAATCAAAACTTTTCACCATCCGACTGATTATGTCAGTCACTGTAACAATTAGTGCTAAGGCCCAATTGAATTTCCTGTGTCAGCTTGAATGGCTTGTATCTCAACTTGTCATTTTTTGATAAATATGAGATATTTGCAATCCTATGTGACAAGATCTTTGTTAATATTTTAGAAACAGTCCATTGTGTGACTTTGAGGTCTTGTAATATGACTCTCACCTGTGGACTGGAAGGTCCAGCAGGCCTGTCAAGTGTCCCACATCATGCTGGACAGTCCTGGATTTGAGACCACCATCCCACTGTCCCACATCACTATCTCATGTCACACATATCATCACTACCTCATGTCACACATATCATCACTACCTCATGCCCCACATATCATCACTACCTCATGTCACACATATCATCACTACCTCATGCCCCACATATCACTACCTCATGCCCCACATATCATCACTACCTCATGCCCCACATATCATCACTACCTCATGCCCCACATATCATCACTACCTCATATCACACATATCATCACTACCTCATGCCCCACATATCATCACTACCTATGCCCCACATATCATCACTACCTCATGTACTACATACATATGCACATCACTACCTCATGCCCCACATATCATCACTACCTCATGCCCCACATATCATCACTACCTCATATCACACATATCATCACTACCTCATGCCCCACATATCATCACTACCTCATGCCCCACATATCATCACTACCTCATGTCACACATATCATCACTACCTCATGTCACACATATCATCACTACCTCATGTCACACATATCATCACTACCTCATGCCCCACATATCATCACTACCTCATGTCACACATATCATCACTACCTCATGCCCCACATATCCTCACTACCTATGCCCCACATATCATCAATACCTATGCCCCACATATCATCACTACCTATGCCCCACATATCATCACTACCTCATGTCACACATATCATCACTACCTCATGCCCCACATATCATCACTACCTCATGTCACACATATCACTACCTCATATCACACATATCATCACTACCTCATGCCCCACATATCATCACTACCTCATGCCCCACATATCATCACTACCTCATGCCCCACATATCATCACTACATCCTGTCACACATATCATCACTACCTCATGTCCCACATATCATCACTAACTCATGTCACACATATCATCACTACATCATGTCACATATATCATCACTACCTCATGTCACGTGACATATCATCACTACCTCATGCCCCACATATCATCACTACCTCATGCCCCACATATCATCACTACCTCATGCCCCACATATCATCACTACCTCATGCCCCACATATCATCACTACCTCATGCCACACATATCATCACTACCTCATGTCACACATATCATCACTACCTCATGCCACACATATCATCACTACCTCATGCCACACATATCATCACTACCTCATGCCACACATATCATCACTACCTCATGTCACACATATCATCACTACCTCATGTCACACATATCATCACTACCTCATGTCACACATATCATTACTACATCATGTCACATATATCATCACTACCTCATGTCACGTGACATATCATCACTACCTCATGCCCCACATATCATCACTACCTCATGCCACACATATCATCACTACCTCATGTCACACATATCATCACTACCTCATGCCACACATATCATCACTACCTCATGTCCCACATATCATCACTACCTCATGTCACACATCATCACTACCTCATGCCCCACATATCATCACTACCTCATGCCCCACATATCATCACTACCTCATGCCACACATATCATCCCAGTGTTGTGGATAGTTATCAGCAATAGAATGTTGCCATATAATCTTCTATGGTCAATCAATACACATTTTGTGTGTAGTCCCTTCATAGTGTACCCATTTAGTTGATGTCCGATAATATTGTATTTTAGGATGTTAATGACACCTCCAATCGGTGAGCTCAATGACCAAGATATTTTAAACTACATCCAATGGTAGTAGTGTTGTGTATTGTCGTCTACTCCCTATTTAATTTGGGCAGTGTGTGTGTTAATTTGGGAAGTGTGTGTGTGTTTGTGTGTCCATTATTTCGCCCCTACTTTTGACTTTCTGAACTGGGCAGCCGTGGTCCAGGGTTTGAGTCTGGATTGGAGCAATGTATAGTTGGCAGCCGTGGTCTAGGGTTTGGGTCTGGATTGGAGCAATGTATAGTTGGCAGCCGTGGTCCAGGGTTTGAGTCTGGATTGGAGCAATGCACAGTTGGCAGCCGTTGTCCAGGGTTTGAGTCTGGATTGGAGCAATGTATAGTTGGTAGCCGTGGTCCAGGGTTTGAGTCTGGATTGAAGCAATGCATGGTTGGCAGCCGTGGTCTAGGGTTTGAGTCTGGATTGGAGCAATGCACAGTTGGCAGCCGTTGTCCAGGGTTTGAGTCTGGATTGGAGCAATGTATAGTTGGCAGCCGTGGTCTAGGGTTTGATTCTGGATTGGAGCAATGTATAGTTGGCAGCCGTGGTCTAGGGTTTGGGTCTGGATTGGAGCAATGTATAGTTGGCAGCCGTGGTCCAGAGTTTGAGTCTGGATTGGAGCAATGCATAGTTGGCAGCCGTGGTCCAGGGTTTGAGTCTGGATTGGAGCAATGTATAGTTGGCAGCCGTGGTCCAGGGTTTGAGTCTGGATTGGAACAATGCATAGTTGGCAGCCGTGGTCCAGGGTTTGAGTCTGGATTGGAGCAATGTATAGTTGGCAGCCGTGGTCCAGGGTTTGAGTCTGGATTGGAGCAATGTATAGTTGGCAGCCGTGGTCCAGGGTTTGAGTCTGGATTGGAGCAATGCATAGTTGGCAGCCGTGGTCCAGGGTTTGAGTCTGGATTGGAGCAATGCATAGTTGGCAGCCGTGGTCCAGGGTTTGAGTCTGGATTGGAGCAATGTATAGTTGGCAGCCGTGGTCCAGGGTTTGAGTCTGGATTGGAGCAATGTATAGTTGGCAGCCGTGGTCCAGGGTTTGAGTCTGGATTGGAGCAATGCATAGTTGGCAGCCGTGGTCCAGGGTTTGAGTCTGGATTGGAGCAATGCATAGTTGGCAGCCGTGGTCCAGGGTTTGAGTCTGGATTGGAGCAATGTATAGTTGGCAGCCGTGGTCCAGGGTTTGAGTCTGGATTGGAGCAATGCATAGTTGAATCTTTTAAAAAGGCTTGTAACTCACATTCTTTCAATCTACTTTGGTAAAAGCATTGTCTCTATTGAAAAAAAAACCCCGTTGTTCTAACAAGCGTTGTGTCTCATATAACATGTTTAGTATTACTGTTGGCTAGGGACCCCTTTGAAAGCGATTTGAGCATGTTTAGTGGGTATTGCGCTGTATAATTACTCTCTTGTCCTCAATGTGCTTATCGTCATCAATATAAAGTATAAAATTTTTGCTATGTAACTTCATGTCCCTTTTATGTTCTTTCATTTCTCCTCAGCTGAAGCAGACATACTTGAAAGATTCAAAGGCAGCCATTTGCATTGACGAGGCATCTCAACCTCTCAAGTAAGTGGATTTGTCATGATTTGTCATTGGAAGTGAGATGTCATGAGGTGTAAGAAGATGTGTCACAAGATGTCATGAGGTGTAAGAAGATGTGTCACAAGATGTCATGAGGTGTAAGAAGATGTGTCACAAGATGTCATGAGGTGTAAGAAGATGTGTCACAAGATGTCATGAGGTGTAAGATGTGATGATGTGTCACAAAATGTCTTAAGGTGTAAGAAAATGTCGTGAGGTGTAAGAAGATGTCATGATGTGTCACAAGGTGTCGTGAGGTGTAAGAAGATAACATGATGTGTCACAAGATGTCATGAGGTGTAAGAAGATTTCATGATGTGTCACAAGATGTCATAAGTTGTAGGAAGAAGATGCGATGAGGTGTCACAGGGTGTCATAAGACGCCATGAGGTATAACAATATGTGAGATTATTTTCAGACCCCCTGCCAATGCAGTGATTGGCTTGTTGGATCTTATTTGTTTGATCAGCTGCATTTGCTTTGTGAAAGACTAATGTCCTATCCAAAGGGTAACAAGTAATTGCTGTGATTCATTGCTTGTAATGAACAATAGGAATTGCTTGTCAGCCTTTGGATAAGATGCTAGTCTACTTTTTGCCAGATCTATCGACCAGCTACTCAATCAATGCTAGATGGGCAGGAGGTCAGCAAATGAAATCTCAGCTTCCAGCCAGATTGATCTCGCCCCCATTGCCAACTCAATTATTAGGAGCTCTGATTTCCTTTGTTGTTGCCCATAGCCACAATGCTGGTCTCTTGTTGATTTCAGAGAAGTCCGTCTGGCAGCTTTGGAGAAGAATGCGTCAGATGTGGAGAAGCTGATAGACGAAGCCAAGACTGAAAAGCTGAAGCACATGGAGGAACTGCATGAAAGCAACAAGAAAATGGCAGAACTCGAGGCAAAGTGAGTTTTCTTACCTTACCTTACTGGGGTTCCCTCTCATAGAGGTTGGATGCCTTGGTCTTCCCCAATTCTCTGATAGGTTGGATGCCATGGTCTTCCCCAATTCCCTGATAGGTTGGATGCTGTGGTCTTCCCCAATTCCCTGATAGGTTGGATGCTGTGGTCTTCCCCAATTCTCTGATAGGTTGGATGCCATGGTCTTCCCCAATTCTCTGATAGGTTGGATGCCGTGGTCTTCCCCAATTCTCTGTCTAGGTTGGATGCCATGGTCTTCCCCAATTCTCTGTCTAGGTTGGATGCCATGGTCTTCCCCAATTCCCTGATAGGTTGGATGCTGTGGTCTTCCCCAATTCCCTGATAGGTTGGATGCTGTGGTCTTCCCCAATTCTATGATAGGTTGGATGCCATGGTCTTCCCCAATTCTCTGATAGGTTGGATGCCGTGGTCTTCCCCAATTCTCTGATAGGTTGGATGCCGTGGTCTTCCCCAATTCTATGATAGGTTGGATGCCGTGGTCTTCCCCAATTCTCTGATAGGTTGGATGCCATGGTCTTCGCCAATCTCTGATAGGTTGGATGCCATGGTCTTCCCAATTCTCTGTCAAGGTTGGATGCCATGGTCTTCCCAATTCTCTGATAGGTTGGATGCCGTGGTCTTCCCCAACTCTCTGATAGGTTGGATGCCGTGTCTTCCCCAATTCTCTGTCTCGGTTGGATGCCATGGTCTTCCCCAATTCTCTGATAGGTTGGATGCCATGGTCTTCCCCAATTCTCTGTCTAGGTTGGATGCCATGGTCTTCCCCAATTCTCTGATAGGTTGGATGCCATGGTCTTCCCCAACTCTCTGATAGGTTGGATGCCTGGTCTTCCCCAATTCTCTGTTCGGTTGGATGCCATGGTCTTCCCCAATTCTCTGATAGGTTGGATGCTGTGGTCTTCCCCAATTCTCTGATAGGTTGGATGCCATGGTCTTCCCCAATTCTCTGATAGGTTGGATGCCATGGTCTTCCCCAATTCTCTGTCTAGGTTGGATGTCAGTAGATATCAATATTAATAAGTCCCAAGTCTTTACCATGCTTTACTTGGGAGGCCTTCCAAAAGCTCCTACAAAGGGAAACAACTTAAATAATATTCCCTCAACTAACCCCAAGAAAAAATAAAACCTAGTACCTTTAACTAACCCTTATAGGAAAAGCAAACACCCTAGCACCTTTGCTAAGACATGACTAACCCTAGTAGAAAAAAAAAATCCTCCGATCTCGAGCTAACCCTAATAGAAAAAAAAACCCGACCGGGAACAGTCGGGAAAATCTGTGAAAATTGCCTTGGGCCGGGAAAAGACCGTGAGAAATTGGTAGAGGAGATGGATGGACTGAAATCTAAAAAAGCATCATTAGAAACAGACATTAAAGCCAAGGAGATGGATGGACTGAAATCTAAAAAAGCATCATTAGAAACAGACATTAAAGCCAAGGAGATGGATGGACTGAAATCTAAAAAAGCATCATTAGAAACAGACATTAAAGCCAAGGAGATGGATGGACTGAAATCTAAAAAAGCATCATTAGAAACAGACATTAAAGCCAAGGAGATGGATGGACTGAAATCTAAAAAAGCATCATTAGAAACAGACATTAAAGCCAAGGAGATGGATGGACTGAAATCTAAAAAAGCAGCATTAGAAACAGACATTAAAGCCAAGGAGATGGATGGACTGAAATCTAAAAAAGCAGCATTAGAAACAGACATTAAAGCCACGGAGATGGATGGACTGAAATCTAAAAAAGCATCATTAGAAACAGACATTAAAGCCAAGGAGATGGATGGACTGAAATCTAAAAAGCATCATTAGAAACAGACATTAAAGCCAAGGAGATGGATGGACTGAAATCTAAAAAAGCATCATTAGAAACAGACATTAAAGCCAAGGAGATGGATGGACTGAAATCTAAAAAAGCAGCATAAGAAACAGACATTAAAGCCAAGGAGATGGATGGACTGAAATCTAAAAAAGCATCATTAGAAACAGACATTAAAGCCAAGGAGATGGATGGACTGAAATCTAAAAAAGCATCATTAGAAACAGACATTAAAGCCAAGGAGATGGATGGACTGAAATCTAAAAAAGCAGCATTAGAAACAGACATTAAAGCCAAGGAGATGGATGGACTGAAATCTAAAAAAGCAGCATTAGAAACAGACATTAAAGCCAAGGAGATGGATGGACTGAAATCTAAAAAAGCAGCATTAGAAACAGACATTAAAGCCAAGGAGATGGATGGACTGAAATCTAAAAAAGCAGCATTAGAAACAGACATTAAAGCCACGGAGATGGATGGACTGAAATCTAAAAAAGCATCATTAGAATCAGACATTAAAGCCAAGGAGATGGATGGACTGAAATCTAAAAAAGCAGCATTAGAAACAGACATTAAAGCCAAGGAGATGGATGGACTGAAATCTAAAAAAGCATCATTAGAAACAGACATTAAAGCCAAGGAGATGGATGGCCTGAAATCTAAAAAAGCAGCATTAGAAACAGACATTAAAGCCAAGGAGATGGATGGACTGAAATCTAAAAAAGCAGCATTAGAAACAGACATTAAAACCAAGGAGATGGATGGACTGAAATCTAAAAAAGCATCATTAGAAACAGACATTAAAACCAAGGAGATGGATGGACTGAAATCTAAAAAAGCATCATTCGAAACAGACATTAAAGCCAAGGAGATGGATGGACTGAAATCTAAAAAAGCAGCATTAGAAACAGACATTAAAGCCAAGGAGATGGATGGACTGAAATCTAAAAAAGCAGCATTAGAAACAGACATTAAAGCCAAGGAGATGGATGGACTGAAATCTAAAAAAGCATCATTAGAAACAGACATTAAAGCCAAGGAGATGGATGGACTGAAATCTAAAAAAGCATCATTAGAAACAGACATTAAAGCCAAGGAGATGGATGGACTGAAATCTAAAAAAGCAGCATTAGAAACAGACATTAAAGCCAAGGAGATGGATGGACTGAAATCTAAAAAAGCAGCATTAGAAACAGACATTAAAACCCTTTTAGCCAGTGCTGATTTGTATGTCAAGCAGGCTGAAGAACAAAGGACAATATATCTTATTACACAATCAAACAGTCTTAGAAAAATAGTGAGAGAAAAGGAGGCAGAGAAGGAAAAGGTGGAGAATTAACTTGACGAAATGCTGTTTGAAATGAAGCAGTGTTAACACTGTAAATGTGATGTAAATAGTCTATAATAGTCTGTATAAAGGATTTTGTTTTTCAACTGACATTTTTGTATATAATACTGTGCTGATTTCTATTTTTGGATTCTGGACAATGGACAATGGATTACAATACTATGTGGACAATTCACTGAGACTTTCTTTTAATCTTAAATGGATTTACCAATTTCGACATTACTGCTCCTAGAGAGTTAAACAGAAATTCAACATAAACAACATCTTGTATTTGTAATAGGGTTTCCCACAGATACCGCTATATCCCTCATCGAACACACCACTGGTAGTGGTAACTGGTCACACACCACTGGTAGTGGTAACTGGTCACACATCACTGGTAGTGGTAACTGGTCACACACCACTGGTAGTGGTAACTGGTCACACACCACTGGTAGTGGTAACTGGTCACACACCACTGGTAGTGGTAACTGGTCACACACCACTGGTAGTGGTAACTGGTCACACACCACTGGTAGTGGTAACTGGTCACACACCACTGGTAGTGGTAACTGGTCACACACCACTGGTAGTGGTAACTGGTCACACACCACTGGTAGTGGTAACTGGTCACACACCACTGGTAGTGGTAACTGGTCACACACCACTGGTAGTGGTAACTGGTCTAGATTTGATGAGCGTGCTTGGAAATACTACCTTAAAATTTTCCCCAGAGCCTGGAAAAAAAAATAAGGGAAAAATATTTTCCTGAATCACTTCTAGGCCTGATCAAAACAATGGTCAAATTAGGAAATTTTAAACTTTCACAAATCTATCAAGGTTTGTTCTAGAGTCTTTAAAATGCTTTTATATGATGACAAATTGAATAAATAAACGCTTGACAAAAGATCAACGGTGAAAATACAAATTGAAAGAATACTGGGGTAGTAAGAGCTTTCGAAATATCTCCCCTTTACTTAACTTATAGAAAAACAAACACCCTAGCACCTTTACTAAGACATGACTAACCCTAATAGAAAATCTATCAAGGTTTGTCCTAGAGTTTTTTAAATGCTTTTATATGATGACAAATTGAATAAATAAACGCTTGACAAAAGATCAACGGTGAAAATACAAATTGAAAGAATACTGGGGATGTAGGAGCTTTCAGAATGTCTCCCCTTTACTTTACTTTTGTGAGGTCAAATGAAAATCTGAAGCAGACGCGATAACTATCAAGTACTCCATCTGTCTACTTTTGGTTTGTTCGGGCTTGAAGCTAGACAGATACAATTGACAGTTTGCTGATAACGTTTAACTAAATGCTTCCCAGGGCAATAATTATCACATTGATGGCATAAAAACAGCCGTAATATTAGTTGATGTTGTTAATCAGTGAAACTTGTTTAAAATTTCTGTAAATATGAATACCTTAATGTGATCAAGTGAATAATATCATTATGAATGCCACGATTTGCTGAAAAAAGCCAATCTGACAGTTTCTAGCAAATTAAAAAAAAAACCCTCTCGCTCAGGAATTCCTGTAGCCCTACTTGATGTTTATACTGGACAGATAGAGTTGAGGGTGTGGCCATAAGTTAAACCTGGATATTATCCACCCGAAACCATCACATTGAAAGCATCAAAGGGGCAATAATAATACTTGATGTCATAAATCGATGAAAACTGTTGAAAAGTTAGTGTAGATCTGAAATTCTTAAAGTAATTAAGTGAATACATTATTTCGAATGCAACGATTTGCGTAAAAACACCAAACTGACAACTTTTTACAGTGTCAAAATTAGTTGTTTTTGAGAGTGTTAGTGTCGTTGGTAAAATTTGTATGATATCTGTTTTACTCAACGAACTTTCAAATTGACTTTAAATTATAAAAGGAAATCAAGTTATCTGTTTATCTATCTGTAAAAAATATATTTCTAATTTTAAAATCTTTCATAGAGTTGTGTATAATTTTTTTTATTGACTCAAATGGCATAAGGCTATGTTATATATATATATATATATATATATATATATATATATATATATATATATATATATATATATATATATATATATATATATATATATATATATATATATATATATATATATATATATATGTATTAATACCGGATAGGGAGACTTTTGGTACCCCTATTAGTTCATTTTACAGTACTTTACCAATAGGGAGACCAAAATCCGGTCCCCCTATTGATTTGACCTCTAGCACATTCACTTTTCTATTTTTAGTTTAAGGTTGTCAACCCAACCGTCAAGGATATATAATTGTAAATCATAGTATTGAAGTTATTTGTTAAACACCACAGTAAGAAGAGTTATGCCTAAATTTTCACGTTGGTCAATAAGGTGACCGCCTGAAAAAAGTACAATAGGGGTACCAGTGTTTTCATCGATATATTTCAATAGTGAGGCAATATATCTTCCGAAATTTTCTCTAAAATTCTAGAGCATTATATGGATTTTTATAGTAATGAAAACCTAATATAAAATTGTGTGAAAGTTGATGAACTGAGGAATGAACAAGATATACGAATTATAATCTATTTTTAGAAACAGATTTATCGAATCTTGGTCCGGATTCTTATCTTGGTGACAAGAGACAAGCAAACATAGTAACTCTTTTTTTCGTGAAACGTATGTTTAGTCAATTTCGCGCATAAAGAGGCACTCGGCACTCACTCACTCTGCAAGTCGGTAGTAGGTGGTTATCAGTTATCAGCTCGGCCTTTAGTTCTTAGTCAAACGCTTCATCAAACCCATTATTGAGTAGCATGTTGATGCCTGATGCCAGTTGAAGCCATCTCGACGTCGTGAAATGGAGCATCTTCTGTCATAGCAGTAGAATCGTCAGATGCCGCATTTAAATCCTCCATTCCAGGCGTTGCTGTTGCCATATCGATCTTCGAAATGATTTGGTCTAGACGTCAAGTTGACTCGTTCTATGTCTGAAGAGATTTTAAAGTGCAATACCTAACATTATAACTTGATCTACAAAAGAGTCTTTTTAAATGAACCGCTGTGTTTCTATATTTTTCAAGAACCAAGGATATCTGATAACCACTGACTACTGACTTACAAAGAGAGTGGCCGACGGACGTCCTCTCTATAGCCGCAAGTATTTTTTCGTCACTTGCTGAGTTCCAAACTAGACGTCTATGGCATCGTGGGGTAAATTGATGCTGGAGGCATCATTGAAGAGACACCGAGATAATTATAATGGTAAGTTATTGGCCATTCTTATTACATCACAGTTGATTTAAGATTTTCAATAGGGTAGACATCACACACCGATTGATGATTGTCACTTGTCAGTCAGTCATTTGGAAGTGGAGTCAGATAATTCGGGAACTTCTGTAGACTGTAGATTCACACTAGTGAGTAAGATCTGTCGTTTACTACTAATACTACTACTACTACCACTACTACTTTTAGTTTTAGCGCTATCCAACTCAACACTTCTCGTGTTTATTTTATTTTGGCAAAACTAGAATGGATTTTTGAAAAGAATATAAAATAATTTAAACTTAAACCTGTCTTTGCATCTTGCTTTATGCATACAGTATGCCATATCACAGCCATCACAAAATCATAGTTTAATGTTGAGAATATGCTATTTCTTTTGTAACTTCAGATCAGAGAGATTTGAGCTTTAAAAATCCTGAAAAATGTCTTGCTGTCAATCCAGACAACCCTTTTGATGTGATCTATGATGTTAATGGTAAGAATGTAATTTGATGAGGAAATGAATAACATTGAGGTACACATAGTTTGCTTTTTTTTTTTTTTTTTTTGAGTCATGATGTGTAATACTATTACAGTCCACTCCGGATAATTGCAACTCATTTAATCGCAACTTTCGGTTAATCACAATATTTCCTAAGCAATGGAAATAATTCTATATAAAAGTCACTGGTTAATTGCAACAAACTTCGGTTTTTTAAAAAGTGGTAAATTCAAGAAATCAAACAGTATATCATGATTAAATTTCATCATGGATGAAATCGTGACAGGTTGAAGAATCGAGAGTGAGCAGGATTTAATGCTACAGTAGTGTGTCACCACTCTGTTAGAGTCGAAAGAGGGCGGGGCTCTGCAGTATGGGTTTGTGACGTCATCGGTGGCCATTAAATAGAAGAGGGGTGGGGCTGGTCATAATCTTGACAACAGGTTATAAATGACAGTTATAAAGAGAGACTGAGCGATATCCTTTGTTTTAGGATTAACAACTGTGCATTGTGACCAATGAGTTTGGTGAGAGCTTATTGTCTCTCATTAAGGCTAATCTCTTTAACTCTGACAAATGTTGAATTGTTGAGAAAAAAGATTGAAACTTCTTCCAATCTGAATAAGATATCGGCTTGCTTCATAGCTGCTTTTGGTTGACAAATCTACACGGGGCTGCCATATGGTTTTTGTTTCAATCAAATTGCTCTATATGTGGTTGACTAAGAATATTATTTACTGGTTTGAGTTGACAATAAATGTGTAAAATGTTGAAATAGTGGACAGGAAACTGAATTTCGGTTAATCCCAACATTTTCGATGATCCCAAGGTATTGCGATTATCCTAAGTGGACTGTACCTGAATCTTGAACGAAAAACTATCATATGGATATGATTATAGACAGATTTGTTTCTGGAATTATATTTCCGTCCTCCCTTGCCAACTCTGACGTTCTTGAAATTTAAAAGAAAATAGCCAGAAGGTTTCGGACTTAATTTTCTTTTTTTTCCAAAGGACAATAGTCATAAGGTAAATAATTTTTAAAAAATCCTTTTACAGCATAAGATGGCATGATTTTTTGTTTAAGAGTTTAGAGAAAAACTTGCACATGATAGTCTTCAGCTTTTTTTTGTTGTTTTTATTTTCTATATAGACTCCAACTCAGAGCCTGAAAGTGATGCAGAACAAAGTTCCATATCACATGATTCATTTGTGGTAAGTATGTACATTAAAATAAAATCATAACATTTGTATAGCGTTTATCCACAGTTGGCACCATGCTCAAAATGCTTCACATCACCATATTTTGTGGTGGACAAAACACATTTGCCACAAAAGATGAGACCTGCAGTCTGTTAGGCGCAATACAATATTTCAGGACAAGGACAACACTGTTTTACACCAGTGAGATCTCCTAGTTTTTTGTTGTTAAAAATTTTTCTTTGCAGTGGACTTCGCCAACAATAACACTATTTTAAACCTTCCTCGTTATATTTTGAAGTGATATTCATTGATGAGCCATTCACATTTGAAGTCGTTTGTTTTTTATTTGACAAAATGTGAAAATGATGCGTTTCCAGGAAAAATTAAAATAGCTTCTGTTGGGATTATACTTTTGATCTCGCATTTTGTCCAAATTCTCTTGCATCGTAATGTTTATCAACTTTTTTTGTTAACTATATTGCAGTTGCAAGGTTAGGAAGTTCATATTGTTGCAATGACAACCGTTTATATGTCCAGAATCGTAGTGATATAAAAAATTGTTTTGTAGTTGTTGGTCCTGGTGTAGGATTTAAAGAGTTGGTTAAAAACGGTTTACTGAAACCCTGGTTGGTGTATCTATATTTATCCAAGCACAGTTGAACATATTAAATACTTAGACAATATGTCTGCCTTTCTCAACTCTTTTTTATTATACTTGCATTATTAACCAGCTAATTGTTTAGTTGGATTATTAAACAATGGCTCTTCATGTTTATTGTCAACATGAATAAATTGATTGATCTGTCATCTTTTCCACAAAATATACAGGGTCCCGATTTTGTTGCTGACTCCGAGTCTGATTCCTCTACGTACTCTGTGAGGTACCCAATGCTGAGTACATCATTGTCTCTGGAACCTAGTGCTCATTCCCCAACTCAGTCAGAGCCTCATCCACAACTATCACAGACTGAACCTCGTTGCCAGTCTGGGACCCAGGTTCAACCCGAATGCTATACACTTGCAAACCAACGTGTTACGTGCAATGGTGAGTCATTTTTTTGTCATTCTTCTCCTTTGATATTTGTGGGATCAATTTTAATTTACCCATTCCTTCTAAAAGAAAACTTCCACCCCCTCCATGGTGCTGCATTTGTGTTATTGCATTTTTTTCTGTTTTGGCAGTGCTGCGTCGCAAAATACGCTACCATTTACATAACAAGCACAAATCCAAATTTGATAGGGTGGACATCTTAGAATCTGAAACCCCAATGTGTGAGTGATATCAGTGAAACCAGCCATAAAAATGTTCATGTTTATTTTATTGGGGTTTTTTTTGTCTGTAATAGACTTAAATTGCTTGTATTGTAAGTGTTAAAATGGTTTTTTTGTTACAACCCATCTATATATTAAAACTGTTTCTTTGTATTTCTATGATGCTTAAGGCTTTTTTTCACAGACCAGCTGGAAACTTAACGAGAATCAGAGTAGATAACATTTTTATTAATCTTGCAACCTAAACAGTATATGATGATTGGGAGCATTTAAAGAAAAGCACATTTTCTTTTTAATTTGTCGGTACTAAAATTATACTTTGATAATGTCTGCTGTGCTACAAACCCTTTTGACTTCCAGGTTCAATATTTTTCTTTATTCTAAAATTCTTGGGTGTCCTTTCAATGACAACTGAGATCATTAAAATTCAGCTCACAACATGATGTGTGTAGATTTGATGAAAACATATGTTCGAGTTGAGAAGCAGTGTTCACGAACTTGCTGATCGTTTTTACTAGCATTTATTTTCCTAACTTACCTGTGTCAATTAACAAAGGCAAGACTCAAATATTTTCTATCTGAACAGTGTGTTTGTTATTGAAATATTTCCGGCATATACATGTCATATTTCATTCCCACAAAATATAATCAGGATTAAGTTGTCTGGGCATCAGCATCGTTCAGGCAGTTGGGGGGAAGTCTTTAAGGAATTAATGAAGCCGATGCTCAACCGGTCTGGAGGACGTTTGATTGATGTCGGCTGTTTGTTCTGCCAGCCGGTGATGTTTTCTCACTCCCTCAATGACAAAGAAAGTCATTGTTATATGAACTATAGTCTATTATTACTTTTGTTACTATATTAATTGTTACTTATTGCCGCTACTGTTATTATTATTATTATTATTATTATTATTATTATTATTATTATTATTATTATTATTATTATTATTATTATGATATTGCCTTCATTGCATTCTATTACTATTATTGATATAATTAATTTCTGATTGTTGTAAATAATTTATGTGAATTGAATTTTGTCGATTGGCCAAGGGCCTACAATAAACTTAAATGAAATGTTAGTCTTTGGATAGGACTTGGGTCTATTCTTGATTGCTTTTCCGCCTGGGTCGAGTGAAGCATTTGGAGTAAATTTTGTTGCTCAACGTAAAAAACATGACGCTTACCATTCCGCTGATACTGATCCCTCCAAGGGGTGGTTGGGGAAAAACCTAAAATTCTTTTGACATTCTGTCTGATTTTTCGCTGAAACAACAAAGGACAATCTATGTATTCAGATGAGACTTCAATGTGTTACTATTCCGATTTATGTTCATATTTTGATTATAATGAAGAGGGAACCCTGAACCCAGTGAAGTGGGTGGATTGATCTATTTATTTCTATTTCAAAACAAAAATATGGCGTCTTTTCACTGGATTTGTTATGTGGCAGAGGTCTCCACAAATCTAACATACCTCTTCCAAAGGAATAGATGGTAGAAAAGTATATAACAAGAAGGAATTATGACAGTTACTTGTCCAGGCCTTAAATATTTGGAATGCTATTCCTCTCTATCGCTGTCATGTAGCTGATGTGCATACGATCTGTCTATTGATTTATTTTCATAGTTCATAGCATGATGTGCTTTATTTTCTTCTTTTTTTTTCCAGAGAAATACAAAAAGCCAAGGAGACCCTGTCCATACTGTGGACAGTTGCAAACAAAACTCTCAAGGCATTTGATGAGGAAACACAAAGATGAGACAGAAGTTACAGAGGCCATGAAACAGCCTGTAAAGGAAAGGGATAGAACAATGGAGAATCTCAAGAAAAAGGGCATTTTTTATTCAAACACTAGAAACAATTCAATAGTTATGCGTGAGAGAGCACAAGGGTCACATGAAGTTGTTATGTGTGCTGGCTGTAAGGGGTTTTACTCTGGACGAAGGGTTTATGAACACAAAAAGAAATGTAGTACTGAGCATGCTCTGTGTACTGGGGTTGTAAAATTTTATCCCGTGGCTCCCAATGCAAGTAAAGAAATAAAGGAGAATATTCTTGACAAATTTCGGAATGATGAAGTGGGAAATTTGTGTCGATCAGACAAAGCTATAGTATTGTTAGGAACAAAATTGTGGAGTAAAAGTTCAAAGAAGGAGAGAAAAGTTATAATGAGTGATTTACGCATCTTAGGAAATTTGATTTTAAAAACTAGGAAGAGAACAAATCAACCTTCTTTCTCTGGAGAGGACGTGGTGAAGCGTTGTAACTTTAATGAAATATCGCAAACCATTTCTGAAATGACTTTGAAAGAGGATGGGACATTGAAAGCAGGCTTGAAGCTTTCAATTGGATTTATATTGAAAAAGTTAATTAATTTCTTAAAAGGGGAATATATAATGCAAAACAAAATGGAAGAATCCGCAGAGATAGATTTGTTCAAAGCTGTCCTGGATTATAATTGGGATAGTATTTTTTTTACAGCCAGAGTTCAATGTGAAGCAAAGAGAACAAATTTGAGAAAACCCAAAGAGATGCCATTAGAGAATGATATAAAGAAGCTACGGCAATTTATTACTGAAGAGATGGTCCGTATTTGTGAGGATGATTATCAATTATTTGATTCACATATGTTTGTTAGGCTTCGCAATGTCATCGTAGCTAGGCTTACAATGTTTAATGCGAGGAGAGGCGGAGAACCCGCAAGGATGTTGTTAAAAGACTGGAATGATGCAGATTCAGGTGTATGGGTTGATCCCCAGCTTGTACAACATGTCACTGATCCTCTGGAAAAAGCGTTACTTGAGAAGTATAAGCTGGCCTATCAGTCTGGAAAGGGAAGCAAGATGTTGGTCCCTGTGTTGATACCCAATGACACAATTCAGCCTTTAAGGAAACTTGCACAGGAGCGTAAAGCTGTTGATATTTCAGACAACCCATTTCTTTTTCCAAATACAGGAATATCCAAAGATCATGTAAGTGGTTACATTGCCATCAAATATGTCACTTCCTTAGTAAAGGATTTAGAGAAACCCCAGTTGTTAATAGCTGATAAATTCAGGCACCGAGCTTCGACATTATTTGCCTTACTTGATGTCCCACAACACGAGAGAGATGTCTTCTATCGACATATGGGACACAGTGAATCAATCAATCAAAACATTTATCAGTGTCCACTTGCAATACGAGAAATAACAGAAGTTGGTCATTTTTTGGGTCAAATTGATAACTCAGCATCGGTCACTGGGGAAGGAAATTGTAACATTGAAACAAATGACTTTGTAGTGAATAGAGACTCAAATGCAAATTTTGGAACATCCATAGTAACAGCTGCAAATCAAGAAGAAATATTTGATGGTGAAGCAGGAGTGCCAAATCAGCTTACGTGTTCTTCAAAACAAACTGAACCCAAGAGGAATTCAAGCAAAAATCGGAGATACATGTCATGGTCAGATGAGGATACAGATAGAGTCAAGTCATATTTTAAAAACTTTGTCGAAGATGTTTCAGCACATGGTTCAAGGGGATCATTACCTAGAAAGTCTGAAATTATTCTGTTCTTAAAACACCACAGGGTATTTTCACAAAAAGGAATCCCTGAAGGTACACTAATTAGTTTGGTGAAGACAAAGATTTTTAATGAAAGAAATAAATATAGAAGGGAAAGAGCGTTTCAATCGGTGTAATGACAATCATGAATTTGATTTGTATTACATTCATTGTATTGTATAGTGTTATTGACATATTTTGGGGGTTTACAAAAACGTTTTATCTTTATATAGTACAATCTGTTCATCATTGCAATATCCTTTTTTATATTATATGAACATTCATTTGCTCAGCTTGAGAGACAAATGCTTTGTAGAACCATAGCTGTCAACCGTTCTGTTAAAAACGGATTTGTTCCGTATTTGACTTCCTGAGTCAGTAAGTGCTTATTTTTAGTTCAAAATCCGTATTTTGTAATTTTTGACTAATTTGTGGTAAAAAAGCCATGTGAGCCTAATGAATTATTATTATTGATCCATTATTATTACTATTACTACTACTACTATTGTTGTTATTATTATTATCATTATTATTGGTGTCCAGTGAGAGCATAATCTCCATTTGTGTAGCTCTTTAATTTGAATTATGCCTCTATCATAAATGATTTTCAACAATTAAAAAAGTTCCATTCGTTTATATGACGCCTGTATTTTACTCAAACCTTTCATAATGTATTGGAGATTTGCATAGGATATGGATGTTAGCCTCGATATACTTTGAATATTCTAAGACAGTATTGATACTTTCACTATTTGTTACAAATATTATTTTAATTAAGAATAAAATTAAATCCACCTTTTTGATTGGAAGGTATTCAATAAGAAAATCAATTGCTTATATTGATTAAAGATGACAATGATTATTTCCCTTTATTAATTTATGAAATATATAAATTTAATCCTTTAAAAACATCTTCATCTGATTTTAATTTTTTTTTTTTCAAGCAAGCTTTTGTAACGGTTTAGGTTCAAGAAAAATAAGTATACTCCATTTTTAGGTGTGTTTATCTTGTCAAAGTAAAGAAGTAGGAATTCTCTAATATTTAGAGGTGCATTTTACTATAACTACTATTATAGTATACTACTTACAGACCATTATGTTGCATTAAAGAAAACATATATGCAATCGTCTACTTTTTATCTGAACTCACCTAATTTTTACCCCAAAACGCCCTCTCAAGTGATGTACCAGGTTGGTAGTTATGCATTTCTAACCATCTTAAGTTATTTCATTTATTTTACAATTGTGCTTCTTGTGTATTGGTCCTTATCAAAGTTGAGGCAGTTGAATTCTTTCTTTATATTGTCCGTTCTGAATTTTGATCTCATTGTGGAAAGCTCCCATAGCGGGCAGGGAGGTACACACTGTGTCTTCTATCCCCTTATATCTGTTTTCCAACATGCTTTCAGTCTTTGTCTTGGAATGAGATTACTTGTTTTTTTCCTGGCCCTCGCCGGAGTCCTAGCTGGGAGGGAAGCAGTCAAATGCATATTTATTGTTTTGGGAGATGATATTTTTTTCCTTGTAAATCATCTCTCTGTTATGTATTATTACTATATTTGTTATTTTTTAATGTATAATGTAAGCATTTGAGTGTGTTCCTCTTTGTTGGATTTTGTTCTTGTGTCCGGATAAGACTTATAGGTGATCTCAAACTAAGTACATTGGTGATACGCTCTTGGAATCTACATCTGATCCCTATTTGTTCCCAGTTCCCCTATGTCTTACTTTCTCTTGGATGCTTCAACTGTAATTCTAGAACTTTTTACTATCCAATTTTCTTCCTTTTTACTGGCGCTGATATAACCTAAATGTGTTGCAAGCGCCGTAAAACCCTTAAAAACAAAACAACAATCATTGTGGAAAGTGTCATTTTAACGATTCAAATGTGCTGGTACTAAACCCGATAATTGAGCAACATTTGGACTAGCCTCTGTCATCTCAAACTTGTTAGTGTTAGTAATAGTAATTAAAAAGGCTGACTTTTATATGTTGCGATTCGATGAAGGGGGGGGGGGGGGGGGGGGGGCTTCGGCACACATCGTCCCTCATCCCGGCCAAATGAGCGTTCCTTATTTTATTTTTGAAAAGTTGGCAGCTATGTAGAACTATCTGAAAGAATCAGATATGGCAGAATAAAAAGTCTTTCTACTAACCCTAACTTAATTGGCCAATGTAGCTTTATGTTCAGCATTTTCTAGATACCTAATGTAAAATTTCACTATTCTTTTTATGATAATTTTAAGAGTTGCAATCTTTAGAGGCGACTGTCAAGAAATGACACCTCTGTGCATTTAATTTCATTCTTTCTTTATCCCCTCATCCTTAATCAGAATAATAATAATTAATAATGAAAAAAAATGCAGCAACGACAGCTTAGAACGGCATAAAGTGCTTAAGAATTATTTTTTTTTGCATTAAACTTTATTCAAACGATTTTCAACACTTTTGCTTCACAGTTTATGCTTTTTAACAAATGCAATTAAGCAACTTACCAGCAACAACATATTGGTTTGTTATCATTTGAGGGTTTTATCAGTAAAACTGTTTCTATCCTTTTATGTTGCACTGTACACATAGCAAACTTCATGCTTTTATTTGGTGACCAAAGACATGTGATACAGTGGATGAATGTTTGTGATGGCTTTTGGAACTGAAATAAACCTGCAATATGATTTGTAGACTTCTATCGTTATGTATCATTTTTCGGTCAAATGTAAATGTAATTTTACACGAGCTTGATGTATCATAAAACCCACAATGAGCTCAACGTGCAGCTGGTAGTACATTTATATGGACACGAACAGAACAACGTTGTTACAATTCAGTAACGTACTCCAATTAACACAAGTGAGACTGTAAATGAGACTTTTACAATGACTCTGCATCGCCACAAATATAGATTCGAACCCTGGCAACTCGGGCGTCAGACGAACTGTCTACCACGAAACCAAAGCAAGCATTGTGCAAGTTAAAGTGAATGAGATGTTGATTGAAGCCGTTCATTGTGTCCATCAGATCTGCTGTCCTATCCATCCAACTCCATTCACTGGGTGGGGTTCCCGACTTCCCATAATGGGCAGGGACGTACTCGTTGCGTCTTCTATCCCCCTATGTCTGTTTTCCAACTTGTTTTCTGTCTTTGTCTCGGGATGGGATTACTTGGTTTTGTCCAGGACCTGGCTGGGAGGGAAACAGTCAAATGTATAGTTCGAGTTTTGGGAGATTATATTTTTCCCTTGTAAATCATCTGTCTGTTATGCTCTTTATTGTTTTGTTTACATATTATTTATGCTTTGTAAACATTTGAGTGTATCCCTCTTTGTTGGGACCTGTGCTTGTGTCTGAATGAGACGTTTAGGTGATCTCAAACTAAGTACTTTGATAGTGGGCTCTTGGAATCTACTGTTTCCTATTTGAAACAAATCCCCTTTGCCTTACTTTTTCTTGGGTGCTCTAATTGTAGTTCCAGAACTTTTTACTATCCCATTTTCTTCCTTTTTACTGGCGCTGATATGACCTTAATGTGTTGCAAGCGCCGTAAAACCCTTAAAAACAAAACAAACCAAGTCCATTCAGTGGTATACAACAACAACAAATAAACTCCTCTGCCTGGTCCCTTCTATCTCTGATCTTAACCTGGGTCGTCAGGTTTCTAAAGGGGTCGGGGACTGCAAAAACAATGGCGCACGGAGCAACTGGGAATATTTTTTGCCGTGTTTGAGTCCCAGGTTATTTCCCTGAGCGCCCCTTCTGAGGGATGGACCTTCCCAGGAGTTAGTAAATGCGTTGCTCGGCCACTTCACTCTACGCACACTGGGACTGGGATAAGCTTCGACACTATGGCCATGAAGCTCTTAATCTTAAGGACTTACTTTATTTTAGACAATTTGGTGGTAGCTCACTTGAAAATGCACTCTTAGGTATACACATATATAAACATATACTGGGCTCCCTAAAAGGGTTTTTTAATGTGGTCTCCCTAAAAACATGTTTTTACCAAATGTCTCCTTAAAGCTACAGAAACACTTAGTAAAACATTAGGGGGACCGAGTAATTTTCTATATACCATTGTGATCATCAAGCATCAGAATTGTGTTCATAAATCATTGTAGGGAATCAAACTATACTCATTTGAACAAAGATTGAACAGTTTAATCAATTTGAACAAGACATATGCTTGGTCCTCCAATTGGTGCATTTCACAGTGGTCACCTTAATAGTGGATTGATACTTATATATATATATATATATATATATATATATATATATATATATATATATATATATTATATATATATTTATATATATATATATATATATATATGGATTAAACAGATAGGTAGATAGATCGATAGATGAAAAAGAGAGAGGGACAAACACCGAGAGATAGAGAGATTTATTTTAAAGAGGAAAAAGAGAGAGAGAGAGAGAGAGAGAGAGAGAGAGAGAGAGAGAGAGAGAGAGAGAGAGAGAGAGAGAGAGAGAGAGAGATGTTTGTTATGTCGTTTTTTCTTTGTGTACTGAAAGGAGGGGGAGGGGGGGGGGAGGATCTGTGTTTGTAAATGACCAGGTGTATTTTTGCCCTCCAGAGTGAAACAACTCCAGACCCAGTTGGTTGAGAAAGAGGCAATGGTTAAAGTCTTCCAAAGATCTCCGTACTCCATCTTGCCTCGGTCGTCGTCATTGCATGCCTTGTGTCATCAATCGCCTCTACACTCCCCTAGGCCCTCTCTCATTGCCACCCAGGCTGTGGAAGGAATTGGCTCGTCCTTCATGTCTCCTGTCACTGGTGGAAGTCATAGAGAGTATTCCTCCATCCGCCATTTAAAATCAGGTGAGTAGGAACACACCAATCCCATGTGAGAACACAACAACCCATGTGAGAACACACAAACCCATGTGAGAACACACCAATCCCATGTGAGAACACACCAATCCCATGTGAGAACACACCAATCCCATGTGAGAACACACCAATCCCATGTGAGAACACACCAATCCCATATGAGAACACACCAATCCCATGTGAGAACACACAAACCCATGTGAGAACACACCAATCCCATGTGAGAACACACCAATCCCATGTGAGAACACACCAATCCCATGTGAGAACACACCAATCCCATGTGAGAACACACTAATCCCATATGAGAACACACCAATCGCATACGTGAGAACACACCAATCCCATGTGAGAACACACTAATCCCATATGAGAACACACCAATCCCATGTGAGAACACACCAACCCATGTGAGAACACACCAATCCCATATGAGAACATACCAATCGCATGTGAGAACACACCAATCCCATGTGAGAACACACCAATCCCATGTGAGAACACACCAATCCCATGTGAGAACACACCAATCCCATATGAGAACACACCAATCGCATGTGAGAACACACCAATCCCATATGAGAACACACCAATCCCATATGAGAACACACCAATCCATGTGAGAACACACCAATCCCATATGAGAACACAACAATCCCATATGAGAACACACCAATCCCATATGAGAACACAACAATCCCATATGAGAACACAACAATCCCATGTGAGAACACACCAATCCCATATGAGAACACACCAACCCATGTGAGAACACACCAATCCCATATGAGAACACACCAATCCCATGTGAGAACACACCAATCCCATATGAGAACACAACAATCCCATATGAGAACACACCAATCGCATGTGAGAACACACCAATCCCATATGAGAACACACCAATCCCATGTGAGAACACACCAATCCCAATAAATATTTCTATCCAAACCATTCATGTGTGATAGACTGAGATGTGTTATATTTATATCCAAACCATTCATGTGTGATAGACTGAGATGTGTTATATTTATATCCAAACCATTCATGTGTGATAGACTGAGATGTGTTATATTTATATCCAAACCATTCATGTGTGTAGGACTGAGATGTGTTATATTTATATCCAAACCATTCATGTGTGATAGACTGAGATGTGTTATATTTATATCCAAACCATTCATGTGTGTAGGACTGAGATGTGTTATATTTATATCCAAACCATTCATGTGTGATAGACTGAGATGTGTTATATTTATATCCAAACCATTCATGTGTGTAGGACTGAGATGTGTTATATTTTATATCCAAACCATTCATGTGTGATAGACTGAGATGTGTTATATTTATATCCAAACCATTCATGTGTGATAGACTGAGATGTGTTATATTTATATCCAAACCATTCATGTGTGTAGGACTGAGATGTGTTATATTTATATCCAAACCATTCATGTGTGATAGACTGAGATGTGTTATATTTATATCCAAACCATTCATGTGTGTAGGACTGAGATGTGTTATATTTATATCCAAACCATTCATGTGTGATAGACTGAGATGTGTTATATTTATATCCAAACCATCCATGTGTGTAGGACTGAGATGTGTTATATTTATATCCAAACCATTCATGTGTGATAGACTGAGATGTGTTATATTTATATCCAAACCATTCATGTGTGTAAGACTTAGATGTGTTATATTTATATCCAGACCATTCATGCGTGTTTCTGTTTCCTTCCTCCAGGAAGCACGAGTGCCATTGAGAAATGTCGGAAATTGTCCATGGAAGAAGATTTGTTGTCCAAAGTCCAAAGTCTGGGCAATTGTCAGGTGAGATGACATCATGTCTTCAAAATAAAATAAAAATATATAGCGCAATATCCACTAAATGTGCTTTACAAGGGGACCCAAGCCAACAACAACACTTAATAGAGAAATATGAGAATTCTCACATCTTTCAATTATCCTAAGTGTTTCATTCATATGTTTCGTTTATAAAATGGAAACCCAAAACTTCCACATTATCTGTATCCGTCCACTAAATTGAAGCATACATGTCATTACTTATGGCTATTTTTGACTGGAGCTGCCAGATATCATATATATATATCAGATCAAATAGCTTACATGTCATTACTTATGGCTATTTTTGACTGGAGCTGCCAGATATCCAGATCAAATAGCTTACATTTCATTACTTATGGCTATTTTTGACTGGAGCTGCCAGATATCCAGATCAAATAGCTTACATTTCATTACTTATGGCTATTTTTGACTGGAGCTGCCAGATATCCAGATCAAATAGCTTACATGTCATTACTTATGGCTATTTTTGACTGGAGATGCCAGATATCATATATATATCAGATCAAATAGCTTACATTTCATTACTTATGGCTATTTTTGACTGGAGCTGCCAGATATCCAGATCAAATAGCTTACATTTCATTACTTATGGCTATTTTTGACTGGAGCTGCCAGATATCCAGATCAAATAGCTTACATTTCATTACTTATGGCTATTTTTGACTGGAGCTGCCAGATATCCAGATCAAATAGCTTACATTTCATTAATTATGGCTATTTTTGACTGGAGCTGCCAGATATCATATATATATATATCAGATCAAATAGGGACTGTCTAGTCGGGAATCTGGAGAACATTTTTTAAAATAACAGGACTGTTTATTTTTTATTGAATTGAACCTTGCATGTCCCATGACATTATGCCTTTTTTTTTACAAGCAAATTGACACAAGGAACAGAAAATAGTCTCCAAAAAATCGACATAAATGTATTGAACATCTTGGTCTCACAGGAAAGATAGAAGGTAAAAAGAGTAAAGGTAGACCAAGAAAAACATATTTGAATAGTTTGAACAGCTGGGTGACAAAGAAAGAGAAGAGTAATATGAGTTTTTTGAGGTTATCTGATGAATGGTGTATGAAGGGTTGCATGTGCGTGGGTGTAATATGAGTGGAATGCATAATGTGATCAGTGCAATGTGGGAAGATATAACATTTTCTAATTTGATGATTTATTTATTATCAAGAAATCGAAAACAAAGAAAACATTTCTTTTGAGGGGAGGGGGGGGGGGGGGGCGGCTGGGGGGAAAGGTGTTGTTACTCGCATTATATGACTTATTAAGTAGCACAGTAAATACAGTTTTTTGGTGTTGAAACATTTTCAGGGATGTAAATCTTTCAGAATTTTTCTGAATTTAGAATATTTCAATTCATAAGAAAATAAATGAAAATAAAAAGAATATAAATAGATCAAATTGATAAAACAAAATATTTTAACAAAAACGTATTATTAAATACTACTGTAATATAATATGGTGCATATAGGCCCAGGCATGACAAGCACTTTCTGTGTGCACTGAAACACTCTACTTGCTGTTTGGTGCGGAAGAGGTTATTTTCACTACAAACATGATAACGTTATTTCCAGGCCATGAATTCAGACAGAAAATTTCTGACTGATTCTGAACTACATGGCAGTAATAGAGGTTTTTCAGAAAAAAAAATTCTGAAATTTTGTTCGGTAAATAGCCACTTTGGCTACATATCGAACATAATGTATAAATACCACTACCGGATGTTTTGTTTTCCTTTTTCACAAATCAATGGATGCTTGTTGAAGTGTGGCGGAATTTGTGAATTTCTTCTTGGTTGAAACCCGAAGCTAAGTTGATATTTTTAGCAAATCTATTTTGTTACTGTCGCATGTGTTTGTTTTAAATTTATGTTACATTGATTTCTCTGGTTTTGGATTCGTAATTCTGATACTTAGATAAGATTCTAGAAAATTCTAGGACGATCCAATCACGTTGTTTTGTTTGGGTCTTAGTAAGAGAGTGAACTTACAGAATCAATCACAATCAGTCAATCAGATCTCGGCATCGGGTGATTTTTAAACTGAGAATCCTCAATCTTTATTTTAGATTCACCACTTTTCTTCACTTTAGTTCTTTGTAGTTATAAATTTAGACAGGCGTTTTTGAAAATGGCATCAACAAAGGTGACTGAATCAAAATCAAAACATCGATTTGTTGATAGACAATCTCCTATTGATGTTATAGATGTAACATCAACAAACAAATTTAGATGGGAATGGTTATCCCTTAAAGACAATCTGGGGGATTTCTTTTCAAGTTACATCAGAAAGATAGAGAAGGATGGGTTTGCATGGTGTTGCCTTTGTAAATCTGAGATTAAATATAGTGGAGGTGGTGTTCGATGCCTAAAAGTTCACTCTAAAAGTAAATCACACGAACGTAACAGAGCCATAGATATTTCAAATCAAAGACTCCCAGCAGCCATGCAAGCTACCAGAGACAAAATAGATGGAACATTTTCATCTTCTAGTTTGACAACATTGCCTCTCCCATATGGAGCAGCTCCTAATTTAGATAGTTTAGGACTTGCTAGGGAAGACTCCACTGTGCCTACTGGCCCCAGGCCAGTTTCACAAAAGGATAGAATTACTCACCAGGAGGCTTTCCTGTGTTCTTTTATGGCCGAGCATACTCTACCTCTTTCCATGGCACCTCACCTTATTCAATTTGCACAGGAATTAGCAAAAGATCAAAAATCATTAGCTCAAATGCACATGGAGAGACAAACAGCCACTTACAAGCTCCGCTATGGCTTATCTGAACTGGAGCATGTCCGCCTGGTCAAAGTCTTGCAAAATAGCCCCTTTTCACTTAATATTGATGAATCAACTTCTAAGGGCTCAAAAAAGAGAGTTCTTAATGTTTTAGTTTGTTACTATTGTAGTCATTTGAAGAAAAGTGTTTGTGATTTATTTGCTAGCATTGAAATGACAATTGTAAATGCAGAGACAGTGTTTGAGGCTGTTAGGAACCAGTTTTTAAAAGATCAGATACCTTTTACAAATTTGATTTCAGTGCTTTCTGACTCAGCTGCTTATATGAGGGGCTCATTAAATGGCTTTCAGACTAGATTAAAGGAAGTTGCACCTCACATCATTGATATTGATGGAGATGTTTGTCACCATATTCACAATGCTGTGAAGAAATTCACATCAATTCTTGATAGTAAGGGGATGCTTATCAGGCTCTTGGATGATTTATTTGGTGACTTTGATTATAGTTCAGATATACGAGATGACTTGAAGGAAATTTGTAGACTGATGGAGTTGCCAGAGCACACTCCCATTCAGAGAGCTGGACATAGATGGATGTCAATTTATGATGCCTCAGTTAGATTCTTAGAGATAAAAGATGCCCTTACAATTTTTTATTCAGTTTGGCTCACTGTAGAAGAAAAGAAAGAACAACAACAAAAAATATCTGCTCTTCTTAGACATGTAAAGAAAGACTCTAAGACTAGGATAATGCTCATTTTACACAGACTTAAAAACAAAAAACTTACACCAGCAGGTAGGGAGAGAAAAAGGAGGATAGTTTGCAAACTCTTTATGAAATCAAAAGAAAGTTTATTACTAGTTAATACCATTGTCAGCATTCTTCCTCTCTTTAAGAGTTTCATTCTTACCTTTGAAAAGAAAGAGCCAATGGTGCATCGACTTTTTGATGAGGCTGTGTTAGTTTTTAAGACTTTTTTGACTTGCTTCTTGACTCATGAATATGTAAATGAGTTTAGTAGGGACATCAGCAAAATCAGCATTGATTGTGATAAGATACATCCTTTGAAAAGAATTTATGTGATGCTACTCAGAAGATTTTAATTGACATGGATAGTCAGGAAGCAAATGCATTCAGGAAAACAGTGCTGTCAGCTTTCAGAGAGACAGGGAAATATCTTAAGTTCAAGCTTCCCATTACCAATAAAAACTTAGCCCTCCTTTCAACAATTGATCCAGAATTATGTGGTCATAGCAGGGCTTCATTAGGCTTACAAGATATTTATGATTTATTGCCTACCATAGTCAAACCTGAGGATAAAGATACATTTTCTACAGCAGCTTTCACCCTCCAAAGTGATACCAAATTTATTTCATCAATAAAAGAGAAGAAATTAGATAGGTGGTGGACAGAGGTGATATCAAACCCCCAATATGAAATACTAGGTCCGGTAATAAGAGCTTGTCTTTCTATCTTCACAGGGCCTAGAGTAGAATCATCTTTCAGTGTAATGAATAATATAATCACAGGCACAACAAACAGATTAGATGTAGGGACTTATGAAGCCATCCACAAGATTAAATACACATTCCTTAAATGTGAAAAGAGCTGTGTAGAGTATTTCCATAGAGAAGATCCTGTACATAGTCCTGTCGATTCAGCCCTTTGCTACTACATGCAAACAGCTGGAAAGAGAATGAAGACTAAACATGAAAAGCCAGCAAAGGCAAAGGTTTCAAAAAATTAAAAAAGTATCAGTCCATCAAAGAGCAGATGAAGTAAGGATAGCAATAGAGCAAAAGAGGCCCACTGGTCCATTATCTAAAACAGAAGAAAAAGAAATTTAAATGCCTTCTTTGAAAAGAAAATTTGTTGATATTGATGTTTGTAGTAGTAGTAGTAGTAGTAGTAGTAGTAGTTGTGATAGTAGTAGGCCTACTTGTAGTGGTGTAGCAGTGATAAAAGTATCATAATTAAACAACATTCCAAGAAGATGAAATCAGGTGATGATCTTAGATCTTTCTTTAAAGGAAAGTAGAAATCTCCACTTCATCAATAGGTCTTAGTATTATGCAGTATACATATTATCATAGTGATAAATTGGCTACACATACTCTACTAGTTAAAATTAGCTTTTTACAAATACATCTGTAGTTTCAATTTTTTTAAAAGGAGTGTGCGAGTTGGTTTCAGAATTTTTTTTCATTTGCCATTTACATCCCTGCATTTTGTGTTGACAAGTTTGGAACAGCAGTAACAAGAACTTTGCAAATAATAATGTTTCCCTTAGAAAAAGTCTGTCGTTCTTCATGTAAATTACTACTTTATTCTAGGGAAAAGCCATGAGCAGACTCTTTTCGAAATAAAAGTTTGCAATGAAAAGAAATATCTTATGTCACCGTCTTTCTCTGTCTATCCTATACAACCATCCAAAACCTTTGTCATCCCTATCATCTTCATCCTGGGCGGGGTTCCTGACCTCCCATAGTGAGCAGGGGGGGGGGGGTACATACTGTGTCATCTATCCCCTTATATCTGTTTTCCATCATGCTTTCCGTCTTTGTCTTGGAATGAGATTACTTGGTTTTGTCCTGGTCCTGGCTGGGAGGGAAACAGTCGAATGTATAGTTAGTTTTGGGAGATGATATTTTTTTCTTTGTAAATCATCTCTCTGTTATGCACTGTATTATGCTTTCTTTATATTATATATGACTTGTAAAACATTTGAGTGTGTTCCTCTTAGCGGGGACCTGTGCTTGTGTCTGGATGAGACTTTTAGTGATCTCCAACTAAGTACTTTGATAGAGTGCTTTTGGAATCTACACCTGTTTCTTATTTGAACCAATTCCCCTTTGTCTTCTCTTTTCTTGGATGCTTTATTGTAATTCTAGAACTTTTTACTATCCCATTTTCTTCCTTTTTACTGGCGCTGATATGACCTTAATGTGTTGCAAGCGCCGTAAAACCCTTAAAAACAAAAACAATATCATCTTCATCTGTAAATTCAAAATGATATATAGCATCTGGACAAATTTCTCGATGGTGCTCAGATTCTGTTTCTGCTAGATGCTGAGTTCCCTAAATGGCCATGTCAATCTTGTAACATCTTTAGATGATCTCATCCTACTCTTTGATATCTATAGCCGCGTTTTCTATTCCAATTGTTAATCATGACAAAATCCCACAAACTTTTCATCGGTCCGTCATCAGTTTCAAACTTTTTGCTTGTGTGATGTCAAGACTTTCTCAGAGCAAAGTATTGGTTCTTGATAGATGATGCTGGTTCTTGACCTTTCATCATTACTTACAGCTTTTCACTGATTGGTTGCTGCGACTGCTTACAGATTAGAGCTTTTCAGACTTTTCATGACGACTGTCTGAAAGTTGCGTCACCTTCTTTGTGCCCTTTTGAATTTATTAGTGAGCCAAGGCTTGTTGGGAACAAAAGCCAAAGTATGTTTTAGTCAGATTTCAAACAAAGTACATCACTGATCTTGTCTCCGAGAAAAATGAAAAATGATACAAGAATCGAGAAAATCGGACAAGAAATAAATAAGTAACCAAAATAAACAAACAAGGAGAAAATCAACTTTCAAAATAATATTTAGTCTTAAAACAGTTGTTTCTCAACCGATTTTTATGATTCAAAGACTGATGTTCTCCTTTTTAATAGTTGATTTCAACAATGTGGTTTTTATATTCCCACTATGATATTTATTACTTTCAGTTTTTACACAATAAACTGACTCAGAAAGGTGTCAAGTATTATGGCATGATTATGACGTAATACTTTGACGGCCATGTCTTCGTTTTGGACGGCGTTTGTGACTGATGGGAGATGTGAGAAGCTTGACTCGTGTGAGACGTTTGTCGATCGAGTTAGTCATATTTTTCTATATTCACAACTTAGATACTGTTCTTTTGGTGAACACGGATGAGGCATTTGCATTGCGGTTAACCATGGATGAACAGTATGTGAGACGGACGTATAAGATACTGTCCTTTTGTTGGTTACAGGTGGAGTTATTTGCATGGCTTTAACCAAGAAAGAACAGTATCTCAAAATATTACGCAACATATTACGTCAATGAAATCGCCGACTAACAGAAAAACGCAATTTATCATTAGCTATTATTTAATGATAGAAGAGTTCCACTATGTAATAGAATTAAAGAGTTATGAATGAAAAAAAATAAATGTGTCGATTGCCGCAAAACTGGTTGGATCTGGGTCAGCCCAGTTACTGTCCGTTTGTTGGTTAGGGCAGAAGAGTTGGCAGCTTTCCAGACAGACGTCGGTCAATGTGTTTGCGTAAAAGTTCAGTAAATTTACGACTGCTGAATTGGCAACCCTGCAGTCATTCCTACATAAGGCCTGAATTGGCAACCCTGCAGTCATTCCTGCATAAGGCCTGAATTGGCAACCCTGCAGTCATTCCTGCATAAGGCCTGAATTGGCAACCCTGCAGTCATTCCTGCATAAGGCCTGAATTGGCAACCCTGCAGTCATTCCTGCATAAGGCCTGAATTGGCAACCCTGCAGTCATTCCTACATAAGGCCTGAATTGGCAACCCTGCAGTAATTCCTACATAAGGCCTGAATTGGCAACCCTGCAGTCATTCCTTCATAAGGCCTGAATTGGCTACCCTGCAGTCATTCCTACATAAGGCCTGAATTGGCAACCCTGCAGTCATTCCTGCATAAGGCCTGAATTGGCAACCCTGCAGTCATTCCTGCATAAGGCCTGAATTGGCAACCCTGCAGTCATTCCTACATAAGGCCTGAAATGGCAACCCTGCAGTCATTCCTACATAAGGCCTGAATTGGCAACCCTGCAGTCATTCCTTCATAAGGCCTGAATTGGCAACCCTGCAGTCATTCCTGCATAAGGCCTGAATTGGCAACCCTGCAGTCATTCCTGCATAAGGCCTGAATTGGCAACCCTGCAGTCATTCCTGCATAAGGCCTGAATTGGCAACCCTGCAGTCATTCCTACATAAGGCCTGAATTGGCAACCCTGCAGTCATTCCTACATAAGGCCTGAATTGGCAACCCTGCAGTCATTCCTTCATAAGGCCTGAATTGGCAACCCTGCAGTCATTCCTGCATAAGGCCTGAATTGGCAACCCTGCAGTCATTCATGCATAAGGCCTGAATTGGCAACCCTGCAGTCATTCCTACATAAGGCCTGAATTGGCAACCCTGCAGTCATTCCTACCTAAGGCCTGAATTGGCAACCCTGCAGTCATTCCTACATAAGGCCTGAATTGGCAACCCTGCAGTCATTCCTACATAAGGCCTGAATTGGCAACCCTGCAGTCATTCCTGCATAAGGCCTGAATTGACAATCCTGCAGTCATTCCTACATAAGGCCTGAATTGGCAACCCTGCAGTCATTCCTGCATAAGGCCTGAATTGGCAACCCTGCAGTCATTCATGCATAAGGCCTGAATTGGCAACCCTGCAGTCATTCCTTCATAAGGCCTGAATTGGCAACCCTGCAGTCATTCCTACATAAGGCCTGAATTGGCAACCCTGCAGTCATTCCTGCATAAGGCCTGAATTGGCAACCCTGCAGTCATTCCAACATAAGGCCTGAATTGGCAACCCTGCAGTCATTCATGCATAAGGCCTGAATTGGCAACCCTGCAGTCATTCCGACATAAGGCCTGTATCGGCAACCCTGCAGTCATTCCTGCATAAGGCCTGAATTGGCAACCCTGCAGTCATTCATGCATAAGGCCTGAATCGGCAACCCTGCAGTCATTCCTGCATAAGGACATCCAAGGTTGTTGTTTCTCCCATAGCGGGCAGGGAGGTACACACTGTGTCTTCTATCCCCTTATACCCATTTTCCAACATGCTTTTTGTCTTTGCCTTTGGAATGAGATTACTTAGTTTTTTTCCTGGCCCTGGTCGGAGTCCTGGCTGGGAGGGAAACAGTTAAATGCATAGTTATTGTTTTGGAGATGATATTTTTTTCCTTGTAAATCATCTCTCTGTTATGTATTATTATATTGTTATTTGAATGTATAATGTAAGCATGTGAGTGTGTTCCTCTTTGTTGGATTTGTTCTTGTGTCCGGACGAGACTTATAGGTGATCTCAAACTAAGTACATTGGTGATATACTCTTAGATTGTACATCTGATCCCTATTTGTTCCTAGTTCCCCTATGTCTTACTTTCTCTTGGATGCATCAATTGTAATTCTAGAATCTTTTCACTATCCCATTTTCTTCCTTTTTACTGGCGCTGATATGACCTAAATGTGTTGCAAGCGCCGTCAAACCCTTAAAAACAAACAAGGTTGTTGTCTGGAACCAGGGGATTCTTGAAATAGCACAACTGTAAGTTCAGTGCCGTTGCTTTAAGGAATGTATTTGTGTCAGGCAATTTGTATAAACTTTAAAACATAAACTATCATAGCATTCAAGAGTAAACAAATTTTAGAATGGCAGGGTTCGTGACACAAACATTGTCATGAATTTTTATTTTGACATAAATTTGCTCCAAGATAATTTAATTTAAGGTCATAGAATAACCTTGACCTCTCTGTCTTTCCTTCTAGAGCAAAGATGATTCTACAGAGGAGGTGAGACTATGGCATGTGTGAATGGCCCAACCACCCGTCAATGGCCCAATCACCCGTCAATAGCCCAACCACCCGTCAATGGCCCAATCACCCGTCAATAGCCCAACCACCCGTCAATGGCCCAACCACCCGTAATGGCCCAACCACATGTCAATGGCCCAACCATCCATAATGGCCCAACCACATGTCAATGGCCCAACCTCCTGTCAAAGACCGACCCACCTAACTGGCCATTAAACATATAACAATGGTGCTATGATGTAAATAGACAATCTACCGCTAAATTCTAATTTGGATGTTTTGTCTCTTGGACAATAAATAAAAACAAAATTCATCAAGTGAAATAAATTTTTTTTTTTATTACAGGAAATTTTGTCCTTTATGTAAATTTAAAGTGACACGCACACTTTCTGGGGGTGTCTAAGGGTTTGTCTATATTAACACACAATTTCTGGCTGGGGATCCTGACATCCCATAGTGGGCAGGGAGGTACATACTGTGTCTTCTATCCCCCTATGTCTGTTTTCCAACATGCTTTCTGTCTTTGTCTTGGAATGAGATTACTTGGTTTTGTCCTGGCTGGGAGGGAAACAGTCAAATGTATAGTTAGTCATGGGAGATGATATTTTGTTCCTTGTAAATCATCTGTCTGTTATGCACTGTATTATGTTGAGTTTACGTATTATATTATATATGATTTGTAAACATTTTGTGTGTTCCTCTTAGTGGGGACCTGTGCTTGTGTCTGGATGAGACTTTTAGGTGATCTCAAACAAAGTACTTTGATAGTGTGCTCTTGGAATCTACATCTGTTTCCTATTTGAACCAATTCGCCTTTGTCTTACCTTTTCTTTTGTGCTTTCATTGTAATTCTAGAACTTTTTACTATCCCATTTTCTTCCTTTTAACTGGCATTGATATGACCTTAATGCGTTGCCAGCGCCGTAAAACCCTTAAAAACAAACAAAACATTAAAACACACTTTCTGTAGGTGTCTAAGGGTTTGTCTATATTGACATACACTTTCTGTAGGTGTCTAAGGGTTTGTCTATATTGACATACACTTTCTGTAGGTGTCTAAGGGTTTGTCTATATTGACATACACTTTCTGTAGGTGTCTAAGGGTTTGTCTATATTGACATACACTTTCTGTAGGTGTCTAAGGGTTTGTCTATATTGACATACACTTTCTGTAGGTGTCTAAGGGTTTGTCTATATTGACATTCACTTTCTGTAGGTGTCTAAGGGTTTGTCTATATTGACATACACTTTCTGTAGGTGTCTAAGGGTTTGTCTATATTGACATTCACTTTCTGTAGGTGTCTAAGGGTTTGTCTATATTGACATACACTTTCTGTAGGTGTCTAAGGGTTTGTCTATATTGACATCACTTTCTGTAGGTGTCTAAGGGTTTGTCTATATTGACATACACTTTCTGGAGGTGTCTAAGGGTTTGTCTATATTGACATACACTTTCTGGAGGTGTCTAAGGGTTTGTCTATATTGACACACGTTAATGACCTCCCATAGTGGGGTATATACTCTGACATCTATATCCTGCCCTTATATCTGTTTTCCAACATGCTCTCAGTCTTTGTCTTGGAATGAGATTACTTGGTTTTGTCCTGGCCCTGGCCGGAGTCCTAACTGGGAGGGAAACAGTCAAATGCATAGTTATTGTTTTGGGAGATGATATTTTTTCCCCTTTTAAATCATGTTTCTGTTATGTATTATTATATTTGTTATTTTGAATGTATAATGTAAGCATTTTACCATAGTGGGCAGGGAGGTACATGCTGTGTCTTCTATCCCCCCATACCCGTTTTCCAATTGTTTCCTGTCATTGTCTTGGAATGAGATTACTTAGTTTTGTCCTGACTTGGCCGAGGTTCCTTGGCTGGGAGGGAAACAGTCGAATGTATAGTTACAGTTTTGGGAGATGATATTTTGTTCCTTGTAAATCATCTCTCTGTTATGCATTGTATTATGTTTAGTTTACATATTATATTATATGATTTGTAAACATTTGAGTGTATTCCTCTTGGTTGGGACCTTTGCTTGTGTCTGGATGAGACTTTTAGGTGATCTCAAACTAAGTACTTTGACGGTGTGCTCTTGGATTCTACATCTATTTCCTATTTGTTCCTAGTTCCCCTTGTCTTACTTTCTCTTGGGTGCTTTAATTGTAATTCTAGAACTTTTTACTACCACATTTTCTTCCTTTTTACTGGCGCTGATATAACCTAAATGTGTTGCAAGCGCCGTAAAACCCTTAAAAACAAACAAACAATCTTGACACACACACATTTTCTGTAGGTGTCTAAGGGTTTGTCTATATTGACACGCATGTTTCCTGTTGGTGGCTAAGGGTTTTGTTTATAATATAGTGATTCACTTGCTTCCTGTTGGTGGCTAAGGTTTTGTTATAATAGTGATTCACTTGCTTCATGTTGGTGGCTAAGGTTTTTGTTTATTATATAGTGATTCACTTGCTTCCTGTGGTGGCTAAGGTTTGATTATATAGTGATTCCATGTTTCCTGTTGGGGCTAAGGGTTTTGTTATAATATAGTGATTACTTGATTCCTGTTGGTGGCTAAGGTTTTGTTATAATAAGTGATTCACTTGCTTCTGTTGGTGGCTAAGGGTTTTGATTATAATAAAGATTCACATGTTTCCTGTTGGTGGCTAAGGGTTTTAGTTTATAATATAGTGATCACATTGCTCCTGTTGGTGGCTAAGGGTTTTGTTTATAATATAGTGATTCACTTGCTTCCTGTTGGTGGCTAAGGGTTTTGTTTATAATATAGTGATTCACTTGCTTCCTGTTGGTGGCTAAGGGTTTTGATTATAATATAGTGATTCACTTGCTTCCTGTTGGTGGCTAAGGGTTTTGTTTATAATATAGTGATTCACTTGCTTCCTGTTGGATGCTAAATGAAAGTTATCGCACGGAAACTGGTGTACATTCTACCTACAAATTCTGTACGTCTGTTTTGTCTGTTTGTTTTTAAGGGTTTTACGGCGCTTGCAACACATTTAGGTTATATCAGCGCCAGTAAAAAGGAAGAAAATGGGATAGTAAAAAGTTCTAGAATTACAATTAAAGCACCCAAGAGAAAGTAAGACGCAGGGGAACTAGGAACAAATAGGGATCAGATGTAGAATCCAAGAGCATATCACCAATGTACTTTGTTAGAAATCACCTATAAGTCTCATACAGACACAAGCACAAAATCCAAAAAGAGGAATACTCTCAAATGCTTACATTATACACTCAAAATAACAAATATAACAATACATAAGAGAGAGATGATTTACAAGGAAAAAAATATCATCTCCCAAAACAATAACTACCGGTATGCATTTGACTGTTTCCCTCCCAGCCAGGACTCCGGTCAGGGCCATGACAAAACCAAGTAATCTCATTCCGAGACAAAGACAGAAAGCATGTTGGAAAACAGACATAGGGGGATAGAAGACACAGTATGTACCTCCCTGCCCACTATGGGAGGTCAGGATAACCACCCAGGTGTACGTCTATAATTTGAGGTGGTGGACCTGTATGCTTTATATCAAATTGTTTTAAACTACACACTACACACTACAATAGTATTTTTAATTGCTTTGTTTGTTTTTTAAGGGTTTTACAGCACACAATCGGGTCATTTCAGCCCCAGTAAAAAGGAAGAAAAGGGGAAAGTAAAAGAATTCTAGAATTTAAATAACAGCACCAAAAAAACAACTAATGGAATACCCAGAAATAGCTTCTCAAAGACCCAAAAAGGGTGGACAATCTAACATTGGAATACCCAGAAATAGCTTCTCAAAGACCCAAAAAGGGTGGACAATCTAACTGAACCCAAAATTCATGGAATACCAGAAATAGCTTCTCAAAGACCCAAAAAGGGTGGACAATCTAACATTGGAATACCCAGAAATAGCTTCTCAAAGACCCAAAAAGGGTGGACAATTAACTGAAACCCAAAATTCTTGGAATACCCAGAAATAGCTTCTCAAAGACCCAAAAAGGGTGGACAATCTAACATTGGAATACCCAGAAATAGCTTCTCAAAGACCCAAAAAGGGTGGACAATCTAACATTGGAATACCCAGAAATAGCTTCTCAAAGACCCAAAAAGGGTGGACAATCTAACATTGGAATACCCAGAAATAGCTTCTCAAAGACCCAAAAAGGGTGGACAATCTAACATGGAATACCCAGAAATTCTTGAATACCAGAATAGCTTCTCAAAGACAAAAGGGTGGACAATCTAACATTGGAATACCCAGAAATAGCTTCTCAAGACCAAGGAATGACAATCAACTGAATACAGAAATAGCTTCTCAAAGACCCAAAAAGGGTGGACAATCTAACATTGGAATACCCAGAAATTCATTGGAATACCCAGAAATAGCTTCTCAAAGACCCAAAAAAGGGGGAACTTTGAACCATCATTGGAATACCCAGAAATAGCTTCTCAAAGACCCAAAAAGGGGGACAATCTAACATTGGAATACCCAGAAATTCATTGGAATACCCAGAATAGCTTCTCAAAAACCCAAAAAAGGGGGACAATCTAATTGGAATACCCAAAATTCATTGGAATACCCAGAATAGCTTCTCAAAGACCCAAAAAGGGTGGACAATTAACATTGAATACCCAGAAATAGCTTCTCAAAGACCAAAGGTGTGGATAATCTAACATTGGAATACCAGAAATCTGGAATACCAGTATGATCAGCTTCTCAAGACCCAAAAAGGGTGGCAATCTAACATCGGAATACTCAGAAATTCATTGGATACACCAGGATAGCTTCTCAAAACCCAAAAAGGGACAATTTGACATCATTGGAATACCCAGAATAGCTTCTCAAAAACCCCAAAAAGGGGGACAATCTAACATTGGAATACCCAGAAATTCATTGGAATACCCAGAAATAGCTTCTCAAAGACCCAAAAAGGGTGGACAATCTAACATCGGAATACCCAGAAATTCATTGGAATACCCAGAATAGCTTCTCAAAAACCCAAAAAAGGGGGACAATTTGACATCATTGGAATACCCAGAATAGCTTCTCAAAAACCCCAAAAAGGGGGACAATTTGACATCATTGGAATACCCAGAATAGCTTCTCAAAAATCCAAAAAAGGGGGACAATTTGACATCATTGGAATACCCAGAATAGCTTCTCAAAGACAGCATGGCTCAGTGGTACAGTCTGTGCCCTGTACCTGAAAGGTACTGAGTTTGATCAGCTGCCGCTGCGCTGTGTGGCTTTACGTAAGTCACCTCGCCCAAGCTCAATTTACTGCGGCTGAGGCCTGGGTTATTCCAGTCTTCCCTTGAATAAAGGGAATTTTATTTATTTTATTTACAGGTTTGGTAAGAGAGAACTTCTAGTTGAGGCCTGGGTAAAACCGAGAACCAAACCATTCACATTCACTCAAATGTCGTGTTTGCCTCAAGACTGAAGCTATGAACCTTAATGGATGGAATTGTTTTGTTTGTTTTTAAGGTTTGCAAAATTTTGGTTATATCACGCCAGTAAAGGAGAAATTGATTGTAAAAGTTCTAGAATTACATTAAGATCCAAGAAAAAGTAAACTAGGAACTGAACCAATGGGTCTGATGTAGATCCAAGAGCAAACCACCAAGCACTATTGAATCACCTTTAATCTCATCCAGACACAAGCACAAAATCCAACAAAGAAGAATACACTCAAATGCTTGCATTATACATTAAAAATAACAAATATAATAATACATAACAGAGAGATGATTTACAAGGAAAAAAATATCATCTCCCAAAACAATAACTATGCATTTGACTGTTTCCCTCCCAGCTAGGACTCCGGCCAAGGCCAGGACAAAAACCAAGTAATCTCATGCCAAGACAAAGACAGAAGCATGTTGGAAACAGTATAAGAGAAAAAGACACAGTAAGTACCCCCTGCCAATATGGGAGGTCAGACCCACCATGGATGGAATTGGAACTCTCCACACAACAAGACAATGATAGAAAGATGCAGGCTGAGACCCTACCAGCAGCCCCCAACCCACACCCACAGCACGATGATAAATCTCATGGTCAAACTATTTGCTCAATAACAATTAATTTAAAATAATAATAATAAAAAAAGAAATTTTAATTAACTTATTGTTAGCCATAACCTATACAAAAGGGTTATCAAATTTATTGTTAGACATAACCTATACAAAAGGGTTATCAAATTTATTGTTAGCCATAACCTATACAAAAGGGTTATCAAATTTATTGTTAGCCATAACCTATACAAAAGGTTTATCAAATTTATTGTTAGACAATAAGATACAACAAAATTATTGTAAGGCATAGACTACCAAACTCTTCCTAAAAGAACCCTTGCAGTCTTAGGCTTGAAATTTTGATCTCGTATCCAATGCAGTCCACAAAAGTCAAGAGGCTGCCGGGAATTCCTCAAAGTAAATCCATTTTATTTCACTCTTGGATACAACACAATCTTGCCAGCCTGTAGCAGTCTCTTTTTGGTGGAGGCCATTTTGCTATCCCTGACAGTTCTTTCCCCTTCACCCACCCCCAATTTCTCCAAGATTTTCCCAGAAACTTCTGGTATCACAGGTTGAAATAGAATTCCACAGACCCGTAACGTCTCCATAGCAACATGTAACACTGTCTGGAGATGTGATTGGTCGGTGGAGTCACATGACTTTGCAAGAAGCCACGGTGAATGGGACTGGAGGAAGGAATTTGCCCAACGGCATCGTGACATGATTAAATCCAAGCCTTTGGAAAAGTGGAAATCTTCGTACAGGCTGTCGACTTCATCTGAAATTTAAAACAGAAAACGCTTAAAACTGGAGCGATTGACGCTGTTATGAATTTTATCTCCTCCCCCATAAAAAAGTTAATAAGTTGCCCTGATTCCCCCCCCCCCCCCCCCCATCCCAAACAGAATATTCAACAACGTCATAAATAACAACTAGGGGTGCCTAAATGAGCCAGTAAAATCGAGAGAGTAAATGTGACACCACAACACAAAACAAGCAACGTTTCGGCCCTTGGCCTTCGCAGGAGACAAACAACAAAACACAAATATGTAAGGTTACAAAAGATCACGTGTATGGAGAGGGTGTTGGATGTGGATGGGGGGGGTGTTGGATGTGGAGGGGGGGGGGGGGGTGTTGATGTGGATGGGGGGGGGGGGTGTTGGATGTGGATGGGGGGGGGGGGTAATATGTATGTGATTGGGAAATGTATGGAATGATGGTTGGGTGGGGGGGGGGGGGAGGATATTATGTATGTGATTGGGAAATGTATGGAATGATGGTTGGGTGAGGGGGGGGGGGGGGGGGAGGATATTATGTATGTGATTGGGAAATGTATGGAATGATGGTTGGGGTGAGGGGGGGGGGGGGGGAAAGAATGGACTGGAAATGAGTGATATATAATATACAGTACAACCTCTGGATAGCGACAGTGACCTCTGACCTCAGGTCCCGAATTTTTTGCTATATGTTATTAGTAATAAAATTTCCAAAATAACGACAGGCATTTTAGTAAAAGCCCTGTTTAGCGACATCTATATAACAATAACTGGCAGTTTATGCCGATGTTTAATACCCAAACATCGTCATCTCGTACTCTAAACGCCTTTTTTCCCCCTCCCAATGAGATTGCTTTGTACCGACCAATCAGAACACATGTTCACGACACAGCGTGGAATCAGCGCTTGCTCACAGCAAAAGAAGTTTATCAGTGGATGGAACTCTCAAGGGTCCATTAACTGTCCATGTTAACGTTAGCTACCTGTCTGAGGTCAGTTGAAGTTAACTGATATCAGGCTATGTGGTCTTGTGGTATGACACTCGCTGTTGGATTGGAAGGTCCCAGGTTCGAGCGTAGCCATCGTTAACTTATAGCCTGACACTAGCGCCCTCTAGGACTGGCAGTTTGACGTCATTTTTTAGGTTTGTGTAGCGTCTAGTGAGTTGTTGAATACAACTCACCATTTGTTTTCTTTTGTGGCAAAAGACTGGCATTTTGACATCATTTTTTGGTCAGTATTAGGCCATAACTTTACGAAGATTACGGTTTGAGTCTCGCTTGGCGCATAGTTGAGTCCTTGGAAAAAGCTCTTTACTCACATTTTCTCACCATACTCAGGTGTAAAATGAGTACCTGACCGTTAATAGCGTTGTCTCTGTCCAAAAAAATTATAATATTGCCGTATAGGCGTCATGTCTTGTCCTAAATGTTAAATGTTGCTGTTGGCCAGGGACCCCTTGTAAATCGCTTTGAGCACATTTAGTGGATATTGTGCTATATAAAAGCTCAATTTAGCCGTATACGCAATATGTTGGAATAGCTGGAAAGAAATTATGCTGCCCAAAGAAAAAAGAAAAAACATTCCAAAATTTGCAAGCAACAAGAACAATTCCTTAAGTTAAAACTTGGCAAGTTTGATCAACAAAATCTACCGTTGGTTGAGAAACTATGCCAGTTATACCAAAGTTGTATAAAAATGACAATATTGAAAAGGTCCAAACTGGCGTCTTGTTTTTTTTTTTATTAGTGTAAAAAAATTACCCCGTGTTATGAAAACCAAATGGCCTATCGGGAAAGATTCTTGATTAAGTTTTTCTTCTAACAATGTTAGAACTTGCAATAGGACACAGAATTATTCATTTATTTCTCAAGATTAAATGGTCTCCAATGATTCTTGGCTCGACTCCAATGGATGGAATCATTTCCATTTTCACTCTTCCTTCTTGGCTCGACTCCAATGGATGGAATCATTTCCATTTTCACTCTTCCTTCTTGGCTCGACTCCAATGGGTGGAATCATTTCCATTTTCACTCTTCCTTCTTGGCTCGACTCCAATGGATGGAATCATTTCCATTTTCACTTTCCTTTTTGGCTCGACTCCAATGGGTGGAATCATTTCCATTTTCACTCTTCCTTTTTGGCTCGACTCCAATGGATGGAATCATTTCCATTTTCACTCTTCCTTCTTGGCTCGACTCCAATGGATGGAATCATTTCCATTTTTCACTCTTCCTTCTTGGCTCGACTCCAATGGATGGAATCATTTCCATGTTCACTCTTCCTTTTTGGCTCGACTCCAATGGATGGAATCATTTCCATTTTCACTCTTCCTTCTTGGCTCGACTCCAATGGATGGAATCATTTCCATTTTCACTCTTCCTTCCTGGCTCGACTCCAATGGATGGAATCATTTCCATTTTCACTCTTCCTTTTTGGCTCGACTCCAATGGATGGAATCATTTCCATTTCCTTTTTGGCTCGACTCCAATGGATGGAATCATTTCCATTTTCACTCTTCCTTCTTGGCTCGACTCCAATGGGTGGAATCATTTCCATTTTCACTCTTCCTTCTTGGCTCGACTCCAATGGATGGAATCATTTCCATTTTCACACTTCATTTTTGGCTCGACTCCAATGGATGGAATCATTTCCATTTTCACTCTTCCTTCTTGGCTCGACTCCAATGGATGGAATCATTTCCATTTTCACTCTTCCTTTTTGGCTCGACTCCAATGGGTGGAATCATTTCCATTTTCACTCTTCCTTTTTGGCTCGACTCCAATGGGTGGAATCATTTCCATTTTCACTCTTCCTTCTTGGCTCGACTCCAATGGATGGAATCATTTCCATTTTCACTCTTCCTTCTTGGCTCGACTCCAATGGGTGGAATCATTTCCATTTTCACTCTTCCTTTTTGGCTCGACTCCAATGGATGGAATCATTTCCATTTTCACTCTTCCTTCTTGGCTCGACTCCAATGGATGGAATCATTTCCATTTTCACTCTTCCTTCTTGGCTCGACTCCAATGGATGGAATCATTTCCATTTTCACTCTTCCTTCTTGGCTCGACTCTAATGGATGGAATCATTTCCATTTTCACTCTTCCTTTTTGGCTCGACTCCAATGGATGGAATCATTTCCATTTTCACTCTTCCTTTTTGGCTCGACTCCAATGGATGGAATCATTTCCATTTTCACTCTTCCTTCTTGGCTCGACTCCAATGGATGGAATCATTTCCATTTTCACTCTTCCTTTTTGGCTCGACTCCAATGGATGGAATCATTTCCATTTTAACTCTTCCTTTTTGGCTCGACTCCAATGGATGGAATCATTTCCATTTTCACTCTTCCTTTTTGGCTCGACTCCAATGGATGGAATCATTTCCATTTTCACTCTTCCTTTTTGGCTCGACTCCAATGGATGGAATCATTTCCATTTTCACTCTTCCTTTTTGGCTCGACTCCAATGGGTGGAATCATTTCCATTTTCACTCTTCCTTTTTGGCTCGACTCCAAAGGATGGAATCATTTCCATTTTCACTCTTCCTTCTTGGCTCGACTCCAATGGATGGAATCATTTCCATTTTCACTCTTCCTTTTTGGCTCGACTCCAATGGATGGAATCATTTCCATTTTCACTCTTCCTTTTTGGCTCGACTCCAATGGATGGAATCATTTCCATTTTCACTCTTCCTTTTTGGCTTGACTCCAATGGGTGGAATCATTTCCATTTTCACTCTTCCTTTTTGGCTCGACTCCAATGGGTGGAATCATTTCCATTTTCACTCTTCCTTCTTGGCTCGACTCCAATGGATGGAATCATTTCCATTTTCACTCTTCCTTCTTGGCTCGACTCCAATGGATGGAATCATTTCCATTTTCACTCTTCCTTTTTGGCTCGACTCCAATGGATGGAATCATTTCCATTTTCACTCTTCCTTTTTGGCTCGACTCCAATGGGTGGAATCATTTCCATTTTCACTCTTCCTTCTTGGCTCGACTCCAATGGATGGAATCATTTCCATTTTCACTCTTCCTTTTTGGCTCGATTCCAATGGATGGAATCATTTCCATTTTCACTCTTCCTTTTTGGCTCGACTCCAATGGGTGGAATCATTTCCATTTTCACTCTTCCTTCTTGGCTCGACTCCAATGGATGGAATCATTTCCATTTTCACTCTTCCTTCTTGGCTCGACTCCAATGGATGGAATCATTTCCATTTTCACTCTTCCTTTTTGGCTCGACTCCAATGGATGGAATCATTTCCATTTTCACTCTTCCTTTTTGGCTTGACTCCAATGGGTGGAATCATTTCCATTTTCACTCTTCCTTTTTGGCTCGACTCCAATGGGTGGAATCATTTCCATTTTCACTCTTCCTTCTTGGCTCGACTCCAATGGATGGAATCATTTCCATTTTCACTCTTCCTTCTTGGCTCGACTCCAATGGATGGAATCATTTCCATTTTCACTCTTCCTTTTTGGCTCGACTCCAATGGATGGAATCATTTCCATTTTCACTCTTCCTTTTTGGCTCGACTCCAATGGGTGGAATCATTTCCATTTTCACTCTTCCTTCTTGGCTCGACTCCAATGGATGGAATCATTTCCATTTTCACTCTTCCTTTTTGGCTCGATTCCAATGGATGGAATCATTTCCATTTTCACTCTTCCTTTTTGGCTCGACTCCAATGGGTGGAATCATTTCCATTTTCACTCTTCCTTCTTGGCTCGACTCCAATGGATGGAATCATTTCCATTTCACTCTTCCTTCTTGGCTCGACTCCAATGGATGGAATCATTTCCATTTTCACTCTTCCTTTTTGGCTCGACTCCAATGGATGGAATCATTTCCATTTTCACTCTTCCTTTTTGGCTCGACTCCAATGGATGGAATCATTTCCATTTTCACTCTTCCTTTTTGGCTCGACTCCAATGGATGGAATCATTTCCATTTTCACTCTTCCTTTTTGGCTCGACTCCAATGGATGGAATCATTTCCATTTTCACTCTTCCTTCTTGGCTCGACTCCAATGGATGGAATCATTTCCATTTTCACTCTTCCTTTTTGGCTCGACTCCAATGGATGGAATCATTTCCATTTTCACTCTTCCTTCTTGGCTCGACTCCAATGGGTGGAATCATTTCCATTTTCACTCTTCCTTCTTGGCTCGACTCCAATGGATGGAATCATTTCCATTTTCACTCTTCCTTCTTGGCTCGACTCCAATGGGTGGAATCATTTCCATTTTCACTCTTCCTTCTTGGCTCGACTCCAATGGGTGGAATCATTTCCATTTTCACTCTTCCTTTTTGGCTCGACTCCAATGGGTGGAATCATTTCCATTTTCACTCTTCCTTTTTGGCTCGACTCCAATGGATGGAATCATTTCCATTTTCACTCTTCCTTTTTGGCTCGACTCCAATGGATGGAATAATTTCCATTTTCACTCTTCCTTCTTGGCTCGACTCCAATGGGTGGAATCATTTCCATTTTCACTCTTCCTTTTTGGCTCGACTCCAATGGGTGGAATCATTTCCATTTTCACTCTTCCTTTTTGGCTCGACTCCAATGGATGGAATCATTTCCATTTTCACTCTTCCTTCTTGGCTCGACTCCAATGGATGGAATCATTTCCATTTTCACTCTTCCTTTTTGGCTCGACTCCAATGGATGGAATCATTTCCATTTTCACTCTTCCTTTTTGGCTCGACTCCAATGGATGGAATCATTTCCATTTTCACTCTTCCTTTTTGGCTTGACTCCAATGGGTGGAATCATTTCCATTTTCACTCTTCCTTTTTGGCTCGACTCCAATGGATGGAATCATTTCCATTTTCACTCTCCTTCTTGGCTCGACTCCAATGGGTGGAATCATTTCCATTTTCACTCTTCCTTCTTGGCTCGACTCCAATGGATGGAATCATTTCCATTTTCACTCTTCCTTCTTGGCTCGACTCCAATGGGTGGAATCATTTCCATTTTCACTCTTCCTTCTTGGCTCGACTCCAATGGGTGGAATCATTTCCATTTTCACTCTTCCTTTTTGGCTCGACTCCAATGGGTGGAATCATTTCCATTTTCACTCTTCCTTTTTGGCTCGACTCCAATGGATGGAATCATTTCCATTTTCACTCTTCCTCTTTGGCTCGACTCCAATGGATGGAATCATTTCCATTTTCACTCTTCCTTCTTGGCTCGACTCCAATGGGTGGAATCATTTCCATTTTCACTCTTCCTTTTTGGCTCGACTCCAATGGGTGGAATCATTTCCATTTTCACTCTTCCTTTTTGGCTCGACTCCAATGGGTGGAATCATTTCCATTTTCACTCTTCCTTCTTGGCTCGACTCCAATGGGTGGAATCATTTCCATTTTCACTCTTCCTTCTTGGCTCGACTCCAATGGATGGAATCATTTCCATTTTCACTCTTCCTTTTTGGCTCGACTCCAATGGGTGGAATCATTTCCATTTTCACTCTTCCTTTTTGGCTCGACTCCAATGGGTGGAATCATTTCCATTTTCACTCTTCCTTCTTGGCTCGACTCCAATGGGTGGAATCATTTCCATTTTCACTCTTCCTTTTTGGCTCGACTCCAATGGGTGGAATCATTTCCATTTTCACTCTTCCTTCTTGGCTCGACTCCAATGGGTGGAATCATTTCCATTTTCACTCTTCCTTCTTGGCTCGACTCCAATGGATGGAATCATTTCCATTTTCACTCTTCCTTTTTGGCTCGACTCCAATGGGTGGAATCATTTCCATTTTCCCTCTTCCTTTTTGGCTCGACTCCAATGGGTGGAATCATTTCCATTTTCACTCTTCCTTCTTGGCTCGACTCCAATGGATGGAATCATTTCCATTTTCACTCTTCCTTTTTGGCTCGACTCCAATGGGTGGAATCATTTCCATTTTCACTCTTCCTTTTTGGCTCGACTCCAATGGATGGAATCATTTCCATTTTCACTCTTCCTTTTTGGCTCGACTCCAATGGATGGAATCATTTCCATTTTCACTCTTCCTTCTTGGCTCGACTCCAATGGATGGAATCATTTCCATTTTCACTCTTCCTTTTTGGCTCGACTCCAATGGATGGAATCATTTCCATTTTCACTCTTCCTTCTTGGCTCGACTCCAATGGATGGAATCATTTCCATTTTCACTCTTCCTTCTTGGCTCGACTCCAATGGATGGAATCATTTCCATTTTCACTCTTCCTTCTTGGCTCGACTCCAATGGATGGAATCATTTCCATTTTCACTCTTCCTTTTTGGCTCGACTCCAATGGATGGAATCATTTCCATTTTCACTCTTCCTTCTTGGCTCGACTCCAATGGATGGAATCATTTCCATTTTCACTCTTCCTTTTTGGCTCGACTCCAATGGATGGAATCATTTCCATTTTCACTCTTCCTTTTTGGCTCGACTCCAATGGATGGAATCATTTCCATTTTCACTCTTCCTTCTTGGCTCGACTCCAATGGATGGAATCATTTCCATTTTCACTCTTCCTTTTTGGCTCGACTCCAATGGATGGAATCATTTCCATTTTCACTCTTCCTTCTTGGCTCGACTCCAATGGGTGGAATCATTTCCATTTTCACTCTTCCTTTTTGGCTCGACTCCAATGGATGGAATCATTTCCATTTTCACTCTTCCTTCTTGGCTCGACTCCAATGGATGGAATCATTTCCATTTTCACTCTTCCTTTTTGGCTCGACTTCAATGGATGGAATCATTTCCATTTTCACTCGCAAAAATAGAGAAAGCATACCAATTAATAAATGAGCATGTATCGTCATTACTACTACGTCACCCGGACAGTCCACTTATTATTGTTGGTGATTTTAATCATTGTCAGCTGCCCATAGCTGGACTAGAACAGTTCGTCACCTGCAAAACACGAGGAAACAACACGCTTGATCTGTGCTATAGCAATATAAAGAACGCCTACAAAGCGCTACAAAAACAACCGATAGCCACATCTGATCATAATACCATTCACCTAGTACCGACGTACATCTCTAAATTAAAGAGTGAGAAACCAACTGTAGTATATCGCCATATCTGGACTCAAGAGGCAATCCAACGACTGAACGGCTGTTTTGACTGTACTCAGTGGGAGACATTAATGGTAGAAGGTGACAGTATTGATGAATGGACCGAAACTTTGACATGTTATATTACATTTTGTGTGGATTTATGCGTGGAAAAAAAAGAAATTAAGATATTTCCTAACAATAAGCCATGGGTTACAAAGCGACTTAAATATTTACTCAATGAAAAGAAAATTGCCTATATGAGTGGTGACATTAAACTAGAATTTGAAAAGGGAAAGGAGATCAGAAATACAATAAAAGAAGAGAAGGTTGAATACAAAAATAAAATGGAGCGACAACTGAGATCGGGCTGCGCAAGGAAAGCATGGGAGATGATAAAACAAATGGGAGGAGTAGACCAAAAGAAACGAACATTCCCACAAGGAAAAACGAAAACTGATGTCAACAAATTAAATGATTTTTACTGTCGTTTTGACAGGCTCCCACCTGTTCACAACGGTTTGTCAAATGACAATGAGCCACCTCCAGATATTGAAGAAGAAACCGTAAGCTCCCTCTTCCGGAGATGTAAAGAACATAAAGCACCAGGACCAGACAACATTACCGGAACTATTTTGAAAAACTGTCACCAACAACTGGCTATACCTTATACAAAACTTTTTCAAAGGTCAATCGATGAACAATCAGTGCCAGTACTTTGGAAAACATCGATTGTCGTTCCAGTTCCAAAAAAGCGTTGTCCGACCGTATTGAATGACTTCCGTCCAGTGGCGCTTACATCGCTTGTAATGAAATGTTTAGAAAAAATTTTAAAATCTGAGCTCCTACAAAAATGTTATGACCTGAAATTGCTAGATCCGTACCAATTTGCATACCAGCAACATCTCAGTGTTGAAGACGCACTATTAACCGCCACAAATTTGATCTCGAAACACCTTGACCAAACGCCCTCGAATTACGCCAGAATCCTGTTTGTCGACTTTTCGTCAGCTTTTAATGCCATGAACACAGATATTTTGCTTCAAAAGTTGTGCAGCATGGATATTCCAAACTACCTTATTAAATGGTATAAAGAGTTTCTGACCCATAGACCGCAATGTGTAAAATTGGGTGAACATATCTCCAACAAAAGAACGTTGTCGAACGGATGTCCCCAAGGCTGTGTGAGTTCCCCAATCCTGTACATCTTATACACCAACGACTGCAGACCATCCTTTGAAAATTGTTTTATAGTGAAATATGCAGATGATACTGCTATTCTTGGCTTATTAAAAGATAAAGTTACCGAAAAGAATTATTTCAAACAAATAAATATATTCACCGATTGGTGTAAACAAAATCAGCTTGAATTAAATGTTGAAAAAACGAAAGAACAGGTGTTTGGTGTAAAAAATAAAAACGACTTAAAGTGTGTGGCGATCGGTAAAGATGATGTTGAGATAGTTGACTATTTTAAATATTTAGGAATAACCATTGATAGTTCCCTCAATTTCTCTCAACATATTAATATAATTTCTAAGAAAGTTGCCCAAAGATTATACATCCTAAGGAAATTGAGAACATTTCAAGTAAGGAAGAAAACTATGTTAAGAGTTTATGACTCATTGATTAAAAGTGTAATTGCGTTTGGCTGCACCATATGGTTTGGAGGATGCCGACTTAAAGATAAATCAAAAATTTCAAAATCTATCAAAGAGGCATCAAAAATAATAAACCATCCTCTTGATGGAGTAGAAAGAATTCATGGAAAAGCAATAGAAAGGAAAGCATTCTCAATTACCAACAATAAAAAACATATTTTATACCATGAATTTAGTCTTTTACCATCTGGGAGAAGGTTTTGTCAGATTAAATGTAGAACTAACAAGTATAAATCAACGTTCGTTCCATCAGCAATAAAAATTTTGAATATTTCATATGGTACAGAAAAACCAAGGATTGATTCGTTGACTGATTAACTGATTAATTTATTTAATGTAAGATTAACTGACCAATTGATAATGATGATAATTTTTGGTGTTGAATTGCCACAATCGTAACAAATTGAAAACGAAATGAATATGTTTATGTTGTGTATATCGCACGTGTGAAAGAAAGAAAGAGAGAGAGAGAGAGAGAGAGAGAGAGAGAGAGAAGAGAGAGAGAGAGAGAGAGAGAGAGAGAGAGAAAATAAGTAGGAGTGAAATATCTGTTCAATCTTAGTTATCGTTTAACATTATAACAAGTGTAACTAAATGACAAATTGCCATATTTATGGACAATAAAGATCTATTATTATTACTCTTCCTTCTTGGCTCGACTCCAATGGGTGGAATCATTTCCATTTTCACTCTTCCTTCTTGGCTCGACTCCAATGGATGGAATCATTTCCATTTTCACTCTTCCTTCTTGGCTCGACTCCAATGGGTGGAATCATTTCCATTTTCACTCTTCCTTCTTGGCTCGACTCCAATGGATGGAATCATTTCCATTTTCACTCTTCCTTCTTGGCTCGACTCCAATGGATGGAATCATTTCCATTTTCACTCTTCCTTCTTGGCTCGACTCCAATGGATGGAATCATTTCCATTTTCACACTTCCTTTTTGGCTCGACTCCAATGGGTGGAATCATTTCCATTTTCACTCTTCCTTTTTGGCTCGACTCCAATGGATGGAATCATTTCCATTTTCACTCTTCCTTTTTGGCTCGACTCCAATGGGTGGAATCATTTCCATTTTCACTCTTCCTTCTTGCCTCGACTCCAATGGGTGGAATCATTTCCATTTTCACTCTTCCTTTTCCACTCATATGCCATTGTCTCTAAAATTCACATTTCCAATGATGGTGATGAAGGGAAGAAGAAAAAATGGGGGATCGAAAGGGTGGATTTTTAAAAATGATTGCCAAAAGGGAGATAAGTAGGAAAATTAATTGCACTCCCTTCCCCATTCCATTACCTAATACATGTGATATGTCGTTGTGCCCGAATGCCGTCTTTATGTGTTTGGTGGTAATTCTGATACAAAATTATCCATTGTTAAAAGATTCCTATTGTTTGTCTCAAATTCTTATTTTCTGAAGTTCTGATTCCACTTTTGGAATGTGAAGGGTTGGCAGGTCTGCATACTATAGACTATGACATCAAACAGTGGAAAATAGTTGTAAAACGTTTTACACAGAAGAAGAGATAAAAGAGGAAACAGAAGTAAATAGGGAAGAGTCCATTGAAATTGCATGGAATCCATTCAGGATCTAAGACAAGAAAATCAATTGGATCTTGGAAAAAAAGGCTATCAAGTAAAAAGGGGGATCGACGGATCACGTCCAAATTTGAGAATTATCTACAGTGGAAATGGAAACCATTTATAACAGGGATCGGCTATAACAGGACTTTTGCTCTGGTCCCACCATGGTTTCCACTCTACGTCAAAATCTTCCATATGGCCAATTTGAGGTGTACCTATTAAAACAATCGTTTAATTTTCATCTTTCTCTAAATATTTACCTCAAAATTTGTGTACACCAAATTCAATCATTTTTATTTTGACTGGTGAAATTTCAGACTTGTACAAGTTATGGCCTGGAAATTGTAAACTTTGCCGGGGTTTTTTTCTCGCACCCAATATATAGGCTATTCGATCGTCTCCCTCCCAGTTATGTACTCCAGCTAGGACCTTGACAAAACCAAGAAATCTCAAACCAAGTCAAAGACAGAAAGCAGATACAAGGGTATAGAGGACAGCAAGAGTGACCTCTCAACTCGCCAAGGGAGGTCAAAAGACACCAGCCCATTAAGTATCCCTCTGATACATTTTTAAAACAACGTAAAATCTCATTCATCAAGAATTCCTCTCACCCTGTCATGTTTCATACGGACAAGAACGTTATTTTCTTATTGATGAGTAAATATACGTTTTATTTTTTTGATTACATTTTGTTGAATGTCAATTTCATTTAGAAAAACTTGCATAGTTAGTGTGTGCGACTGTTGTGTGTGTCTGGTTGGCTTGGTACGAGTGTGTTTATGGTTTGACAAGTATATTGTAAAGCGGTTTGAGGCTTCGGCGTTTAGCGCTATATAAGAACACTTTATTATTATTATTATTATTATTATTATTATTATTATTATTATTATTATTATTATTATTATTATTATTATTATTATTACATCAAAGCTTAATTGAAACGTTCGGTGGGTTTGTTAGCCAGCATCGTTGTGATCCCCTAAGGAGTTGAGAGTTGAGAGTCTGCACAATACAGGATTTCCTCTCACCAGGAATACAACATAAAATCTCATTCATCAGGATTTCCTCTCACCAGGAATACACTATAAAATCTCATTCATCAAGATTTCCTCTCACCGGGAATGGAATACAACATAAAATCTCATTCATCAAGATTTCCTCTCATCAGGAATACAACATAAAATCTCATTCATCAGGATTTCCTCTCACCAGGAATACAACATAAAATCTCATTCATCAAGATTTCCTCTCACCAGGAATGGAATACAACATAAAATCTCATTCATCAAGATTTCCTCTCACCAGGAATGGAATACAACATAAAATCTCATTCATCAAGATTTCCTCTCACCAGGAATACAACATAAAATCTCATTCATCAAGATTTCCTCTCACAGGAATACAACATAAAATCTCATTCATCAAGATTTCCTCTCACCAGGAATACAACATAAAATCTCATTCATCAAGATTTCCTCTCACCAGGAATGGAATACAACATAAAATCTCATTCATCAAGATTTCCTGTCACCAGGAATACAACATAAAATCTCATTCATCAAGATTTCCTCTCACCAGGAATACAACATAAAATCTCATTCATCAGGATTTCCTCTCACCAGGAATACAACATAAAATCTCATTCATCAAGATTTCCTCTCACCAGGAATACAACATAAATCTCATTCATCAGGATTTCCTCTCACAGGAATACAACATAAAATCTCATTCATCAAGATTTCCTCTCACCAGGAATACAACATAAAATCTCATTCATCAAGATTTCCTCTCACCAGGAATGGAATACAACATAAAATCTCATTCATCAAGATTTCCTCTCACCAGGAATGGAATACAACATAAAATCTCATTCATCAAGATTTCCTCTCATCAGGAATACAACATAAAATCTCATTCATCAAGATTTCCTCTCATCAGGAATACTTCATAAAATCTCATTCATCAAGATTTCCTCTCATCAGGAATACAACATAAAATCTCATTCATCAAGATTTCCTCTCACCAGGAATACAACATAAAATCTCATTCATCAGGATTTCCTCTCACCAGGAATACAACATAAAATCTCATTCATCAAGATTTCCTCTCACCAGGAATACAACATAAAATCTCATTCATCAGGATTTCCTCTCATCAGGAATACAACATAAAATCTCATTCATCAAGATTTCCTCTCATCAGGAATACAACATAAAATCTCATTCATCAAGATTTCCTCTCATCAGGAATACAACATAAAATCTCATTCATCAAGATTTCCTCTCATCAGGAATACAACATAAAATCTCATTCATCAGGATTTCCTCTCACCAGGAATACAACATAAAATCTCATTCATCAAGATTTCCTCTCACCAGAGGAATACAACATAAAATCTCATTCATCAGGATTTCTCTCATCAGGAATGGAATACAACATAAAATCTCATTCATCAGATTTCCTGTCATCAGGAATACAACATAAAATCTCATTCATCAAGATTTCCTCTCACAGGAATACAACATAAAATCTCATTCATCAAGATTTCCTCTCACCAGGAATATACAACATAAAATCTCATTCATCAAGATTTCCTCTCACCAGGAATGGAATACAACATAAAATCTCATTCATCAGATTTCCTCTCACAGGTGGAATACAACATAAAATCTCATTCATCAAGATTTCCTTCACGGGAATACAACATAAAATCTCATTCATCAAGATTTCCTCTCACCGGATGGAATACAACATAAAATCTCATTCATCAGGATTTCCTCTCATCAGGAATACAACATAAAATCTCATTCATCAAGATTTCCTGTCACCGGGAATACAACATAAAATCTCATTCATCAAGATTTCCTCTCACCGGGAATGGAATACAACATAAAATCTCATTCATCAGGATTTCCTCTCATCAGGAATACAACATAAAATCTCATTCATCAAGATTTCCTCTCACCGGAATACAACATAAAATCTCATTCATCAAGATTTCCTCTCACCAGGAATACACATAAATCTCATTCATAAATTTCTCCACCAGAATACATCAAATATCTCATTCACAGATTCTTCACAGGAAACAACATAAAATCTCATTCATCAAGATTTCCTCTCACCACGAATACAACATAAAATCTCATTCATCAAGATTTCCTCTCACCAGGAATACAACATAAAATCTCATTCATCAAGATTTCCTCTCACCAGGAATACAACATAAAATCTCATTCATCAAGATTTCCTCTCACCAGGAATACAACATAAAATCTCATTCATCAGGATTTCCTCTCACCAGGAATGGAATACAATCTGTGATGAGTCTCACACTCCTCCTGATTCAAAAATTTTTCTAGAAGCTCAACGTTCAAGGCCGGAAAGATCTGGGTTTTGTTGACTGATGAAGCTGTGCATCTCCCAAGCAGGTTGCCCACTGTGTTGGCGAGGTCAGAGTTCACCCTCTCCACAAGTCTTTTATCGCTGTATGCTGGAAAAAAAAAGAGGGGGGGAAAGGGGGGGGGGGGGTCATTAGCAGGTTTAATGTTCAATAATAAATTACAATAATAATCATCATCATCATCATCATCATCATCATCATCATCATCATCATCATCATCATCATCATCATCATCATCACCATCTTCATCCTATCCACTATCCTCATAAATTGTAAAAGTGATTGCCATCGTCGTGCTCATCATTTCATTGTGCAAAATAATAACAGAGCTATCAACCCCTACAAACAAGGTGTGTAAAATAATAACAGCTACCAACCCCTACAAACAATATGTGTAAAATAATAACAGCTACCAACCCCTACAAACAAGGTGTGTAAAATAATAACAGCTACCAACCCCTACAAACAATATGTGTAAAATAATAACAGCTACCAACCCCTACAAACAAGATGTGTAAAATAATAACAGCTACCAACCCCTACAAACAAGATGTGTAAAATAATAACAGCTATCAACCCCTACAAACAAGGTGTGTAAAATAATAACAGCTACCAACCCCTACAAACAATATGTGTAAAATAATAACAGCTACCAACCCCTACAAACAAGATGTGTAAAATAATAACAGCTACCAACCCTACAAACAAGGTGTGTAAAATAATAACAGCTACCAACCCCTACAAACAATATGTGTAAAATAATAACAGCTACCAACCCTACAAACAAGATGTGTAAAATAATAACAGCTACCAACCCCTACAAACAAGATGTGTAAAATAATAACAGCTATCAACCCCTACAAACAAGGTGTGTAAAATAATAACAGCTACCAACCCCTACAAACAAGATGTGTAAAATAATAACAGTTACCAACCCCTACAAACAAGGTGTGTAAATAATAACAGCTACCAACCCCTACAAACAATATGTGTAAAATAATAACAGCTACCAACCCCTACAAACAAGATGTGTAAAATAATAACAGCTACCAACCCCTACAAACAAGATGTGTACCAACCCCTACAAACAAGATGTGTAAAATAATAACAGCTACCAACCCCTACAAACAATGTGTGTAAAATAATAACAGCTACCAACCCCTACAAACAAGGTGTGTAAAATAATAACAGCTACCAACCCCTACAAACAAGGTGTGTAAAATAATAACAGCTACCAACCCCTACAAACAAGGTGTGTAAAATAATAACAGCTATCAACCCCTACAAACAAGGTGTGTAAAATAATAACAGCTACCAACCCCTACAAACAAGGTGTGTAAAATAATAACAGCCACCAACCCCTACAAACAAGGTGTGTAAAATAATAACAGCTACCCACCCCTCCTCTAATTGTAAAACCCAGCACCATCTCATACTCAAACCCACCAGTTTTTAAAAGGAAAGTTGTCAAAACAAAAACAATTCTAAACTACAAAAGAAACATTTCTAAATCAAATACTGTACAAAGTGAGCACTACGGTTTGATTCTTGTATCATGAAGACTATGATAGCAATTTTTACAAAGGTCATTGATGAGGAGAACCAAAAATTGATGGCGGCGCTAGAATTTTTTGAGTCCACCTTGTGAATCCTGTTGATCAGAATACGGAAAGCCAGAATACTGAAAGCCAGAATACTTGATGTTGGAATACTGAAAGCCAGAATACTTGATGTTGGAATACTGAAAGCCAGAATACTTGATGTCAGAATACTGAAAGCCAGAATACTTGATGTCAGAATACTGAAAGCCAGAATACTTGATGTCGGAATACTGAAAGCCAGAATACTTGATGTTGGAATACTGAAAGCCAGAATACTTGATGTCAAAATACTGAATACCAGAATACTTGATGTCAGAATACTGAAAGCCAGAATACTTGATGTTGGAATACTGAAAGCCAGAATACTTGATGTCAGAATACTGAAAGCCAGAATACTTGATGTCGGAATACTGAAAGCCAGAATACTTGATGTCGAAATACTGAAAGCCAGAATACTTGATGTCGGAATGCTGAAAGCCAGAATACTTGATGTTGGAATACTGAAAGCCAGAATACTTGATGTCAGAATACTGAAAGCCAGAATACTTGGGTGTCTTTTTATTTTTTTAATTTAAGGGTTTTATGGCGCTTGCAACACATATAGATTATATCAGTGCCAGTAAATGGGAAGAAAATGGGATAGTAAAAAGTTCTAGAATTACAATTAAACCATCCAAGAATATGCAAGACAAAGGGGAATTAGGGAACGGATGTAGATTCCAAGAGCACACTTTCAATGTACTTAGTTTGAGATCACTAAATGTCTCATCCAGACACAATCACGGGTCCCCGCCAAATGTGTACAAATCATATATATGTGAAACATACAATAATACAGTGCATAATAGAGAAATGATTTACAAGACAAAAAAAAATAATCTCCCAAAACTATACATTTTACTGTTTCCTCCCAGCCAGAGCCGGGACAAAACCAAGTCATGTCATTCCAAGACAAAGACAGAAAGCAAGTTGGAAAACAGATATATAGGAAGATGAAAGGCACAGTAAGTGCCTCCCTGCACACTATGGGAGGTCAGGAATCCGAGCTTGCCCATTATGGGAGGTCAGGAACCCCACCCTTCCCACTATGGGAGGTCAACAACCCCACCCTGCCCACTATGGGAGGTCAAGAACCACACCCTGCCCACTATGGGAGGTCAGGAACCCCACCCTGCCCACTATGGGAGGTCAGGAACCCCACCCTGCCCACTATGGGAGGTCAAGAACCCCACCCTGCCCACTATGGGAGGTCAAGAACCCCACCCTGCCCACTATGGGAGGTCAGGAACCCCACCCTGCCCACTATGGGAGGTCAAGAACCCCACCCTGCCCACTATGGGAGGTCAAGAACCCCACCCTGCCCACTATGGGAGGTCAAGAACCCCACCCTGCCCACTATGGGAGGTCAGGAAGACCACCCACGTGGTGCCATTAAGATTTGATGTCCAATTGTTTGTTTTTACTGTTTTTGTTGTTGGCTGAGGCTGGAAAGTTGGGGTTTCTTTCTCCCAAACCGTTACTGTGTCAAACCGTTAGTGTGTTTGGTATTTTGTTCTTTTTCAAAAGCTGTTCTATTCAAAATTCTTCATTCCTACCTATAGGTGCACATCTGAACTAAACTGCTATATTCTTCATTCCTATCTATAGGTGCACATATGCACTAAACTGCTATATTCTTCATTCCCATCTATTATCTGTATTAAACCTATATTCTTCATTCCTATCTATAGGTGCACATATGCACTAAACTGCTATATTCTTCATTCCTATTATAGGTGCACTATATTCTTATTTATCTATAGGTGCACATTCTGACTAATTCTTATTATGTGCCATCTGATTTAAACTGCTATATTCTTCATTCCTATCTATAGGTGCACATTGGCACTAAACTGCTATATTCTTCATTCCTATCTATAGGTGTACACATCATTGTGCAATCTGATAAACTGCTATATTCTTATTCCTATCTATAGGTGCACATCTGAACTAAACTGCTATATTCTTCATTCCTATCTATAGGTGCACATATGCACTAAACTGCTGATATTCTTCATTCCTATCTATAGGTGCACATCTGTATTAAACTGCTGATATTCTTCATTCCTATCTATAGGTGCACATCTGTATTAAACTGCTGATATTCTTCATTCCTACTAACTATATGAGTGCACATAGGCATCTATAAACTGCTGATATTCTTCATTCCTATCTATAGATGCACATCTGAACTAAACTGCTATATTCTTCATTCCTATCTATAGATGCACATCTGAACTAAACTGCTGATATTCTTCATTCTATCTATAGGTGCACATCTGTATTAAACTGCTATATTCTTCATTCCTATCTATAGGTGCACATATGCACTAAACTGCTGATATTCTTCATTCCTATCTATAGGTGCACATTGAACTAAACTGCTATATTCTTCATTCCTACCTATAGGTGCACATCTGAACTAAACTGCTATATTCTTCATTCCTATCTATAGGTGCACATATGCACTAAACTGCTATATTCTTCATTCCTATCTATAGGTGCACATAGGCACTAAACTGCTATATTCTTCATTCCTATCTATAGGTGCACATCTGTATTAAACTGCTATATTCTTCATTCCTATCTATAGGTGCACATCTGAACTAAACTGCTATATTCTTCATTCCTATCTATAGGTGCACATCTGAACTAAACTGCTATATTCTTCATTCCTATCTATAGATGCACATCTGAACTAAACTGCTATATTCTTCATTCCTATCTATAGGTGCACATCTGTATTAAACTGCTATATTCTTCATTCCTATCTATAGGTGCACATCTGTATTAAACTGCTGATATTCTTCATTCCTATCTATAGGTGCACATCTGAACTAAACTGCTATATTCTTCATTCCTATCTATAGATGCACATCTGAACTAAACTGCTGATATTCTTCATTCTTATATATAGATGCACATCTGTATTAAACTGCTATATTCTTCATTCCTATCTATAGGTGCACATATGCACTAAACTGCTGATATTCTTCATTCCTATCTATAGGTGCACATATGTATTAAACTGCTATATTCTTCATTCCTATCTATAGATGCACAACTGAACTAAACTGCTGATATTCTTCATTCCTATCTATAGATGCACATCTGTATTAAACTGCAATAAACAAACTCGTACTTCCATCAGACCCAAGATTTCCTTCCTTCAATAAAAAGTAGCGAACTCCTTCACGTCCGTAGAGGTGGATCTTGGTGCCAGGGTCGACCACATTCCCCAGACTCTTAGACATCTGAAATTGACACAAACGTAGATGGCTCAGTGGATAAGTCACTCGACTGTAGAGTGAGAGGTCTGGATTTGTGGTTTAATGGCATTCTAGTTGTGAGCTGTACCTAAAATGCAATGAAGTGAGTGGAGAAGGGCCGGATGGCGATTGAGAATCAAAAAGTTTGCGCTGATGTTATAGTTGAACCCTGGACCCAACTGTTCCTGTTACTGCACTCTCCGCCTAGCCACAAGAGTGACACTCTACAATCGACACTCTCCACGTGAATGTGGATTGTGTACATGTGGGGTGTGTATGTGAGTATGGGGTGTGTATGTGAGTGTGGGGTGTGTATGTGAGTGTGGGGTGTGTATATGAGTGTGGGGTGTGTATGTGAGTGTGGGGTGTGTATGTGAGTGTGGGGTGTGTATATGAGTGTGGGGTGTGTATGTGAGTGTGGGGTGTGTATATGAGTATGGGGTGTGTATGTGAGTGTGGGGTGTGTATGTGAGTGTGGGGTGTGTATATGAGTATGGGGTGTGTATGTGAGTGTGGGGTGTGTATGTGAGTGTGGGGTGTGTATGTGAGTGTGGGGTGTGTATATGAGTGTGGGGTGTGTATGTGAGTGTGAGTGTGTATGTGAGTGTGGGGTGTGTATGTGAGTGTGGGGTGTGGATGTGAGTGTGGGGTGTGTATATGAGTATGGGGTGTGTATGTGAGTGCGGGGTGTGTATGTGAGTGCGGGGTGTGTATGTGAGTATGGGGTGTGTATGTGAGTGTGGGGTGTGTATATGAGTGTGGGGTGTGTATATGAGTGTGGGGTGTGTATGTGAGTGTGGGGTGTGTATGTGAGTGTGGGGTGTGTATTGAGTTGGGGTGTGTATATGAGTTGGGGTGTGTATGGTGAGTGTGGGGTGTGTATTGAGTGTGGGGTGTGTATATGAGTGTGGGGTGTATGTGATGTGTGAGTGTGGGTGTGTATATGAGTGTGGGGTGTGTATGTGAGTGTGGGGTGTGTATATGAGTGTGGGGTGTGTATGTGAGTGTGGGGTGTGTATTGAGTGTGGGTGTGTTGGTGTGGAGTGATGGGGGTGTGTATGTGAGTGTGGGGTGTGTATGATGGGTGGGGTTGTGTATGTGAGTGTGGGGTGTGTATATGAGTGTGGGGTGTGTATTGAGTGTGGGGTGTGTATGTGAGTGTGGGGTGTGTATATGAGTGGGGTGTGTATTGAGTGTGGGGTGTGTATGAGTGTGGGGTGTGTATATGAGTTGGGTGTGTATGTGAGTGTGGGGGTGTTGTGATGTGTGGGGTGTGTATATGAGTGGGGTGTGTATGTGAGTGTGGGGTGTGTATGTGAGTGTGGGGTGGTGTATGTGAGTGTGGGTGTGTATGTGAGTTGGGGTGTGTATGTGAGTGTGGGGTGTGTATGTGAGTGTGGGGTGTGTATGTGAGTTGGGGTGTGTATGTGAGTGTGGGGTGTGATGTTTATGTGGGGTGTGTATGTGAGTATGGGGTGTGTATGTGAGTGTGGGGTGTGTATGTGAGTGTGGGGTGTGTATGTGAGTGTGGGGTGTTGTATGTGGTGTGGGGGTGTGTATGTGAGTTGGGGTTGTGTATGTGAGTGGGGTGTGTTGTGAGTGTGGGGTGTGTATGTGAGTGTGGGTGTGTATTGAGTATGGGTGTGTATGTGATGGGGGTGTGTATGGAGTGTGGGTGTGTATGTGAGTGTGGGGTGTGTATGTGAGTGTGGGGTGTGTATGTGAGTGTGGGGTGTGTATTGATGTGTGGGGTGTGTATTGGTGTGGGTGTGTTGTGAGTTGGTGTGTATGTGAGTTGGGGTGTGTATGTGAAGTGGTGGGGTGTGTTTGTGAGTGTGGGTGTGTTGTTGTGAGTGTGGGGTGTGTATGTGAGTGTGGGGTGTGTATGTGAGTGTGGGGTGTGTATGTGAGTGTGGGGTGTGTATAGTGGGTGGTATGTGAGTGTGTGTTAGGTGGTGTGATTGGTGTGTGTGTAGTGTGTGGGTGTGTATGTGAGTGTGGGGTGTGTATGTGAGTTGGGGTGTGTATGTGTAGGTGTGGGTGTGTATGTGAGTGTGGGGTGTGTAGTGAGTGTGGGTGTGTATTAGTGTGGGTGTGTTATGAGTGTGGGTGTGTATTGATGTGGGGTGTGTATGTGAGTGTGGTGTTATGTGTTGGGTTAGATGTGGGTGTGATCTGGTGGGTGTGTACGAGTATATGTCCACTATACTATCATTGTGTTTTATTGTGGCATCGATGTGAACCCAAAATGAATTTCTATAATTTATTTGGATAATAAAGTTCTATTACTATTCACCATCAGTAAGTACTGAATATCATTTGGTACTAAGTACTGATTATCATTTGGTACTAAGTACTGATTATTATTTGGTACTAAGTACTGATTATCATTTGGTACTAAGTACTGAATATCATTTGGTACTAAGTACTAAATATCATTTGGTACCGGTGTGTCTTTTTTACGAAACCCACCGAAACCCGCCGAAACCCTGCGAAACCCGCCGAAACCCGACGAAACCCGACGAATCCCGACAAAGTTATGGGAAGTAGGTGGCAGTGGGGAGTGAACCTAGAACTCAGGGAAGTGTACACCATTGGGGAGTGAACCTGGGACTGGGTTTCGGCGGGTTTCGTAAAAAGGAACCAGTGCTTTTTTACGAAACCCGCCGAAACCCGCCGAAACCTGGCAAAACCCGACAATATCCAGCAAAGTTATGGGAAGTAGACAACTGTGGGGAGTGAACCCGAGACTCAGGGAAGTGTACACCAGTCGGGAGTGAACCTGAGACTAAGTTTATCGGCCGGTTTCGGCGGATTTCGTAAAAAAAGAATTAGTGCTTTATTACGAAACCCGCCGAAACCCGCCGAAACCCGACAATATCCGGCAAAGTTATGAGAGTTTAGCAACAGTGGGGGTTGATCCTGGGAATCAGGGCGGTGTACACCAGTGGGGAGTGAACCTGGGACTGTGTAAAAAGGATATCAGTGGGAAATAAACCTGGGACTAAAGGGAGATGGATACCATTGAAAGTTGAAGCCGGATATGGGAGTTGAGTACCTGAGGAGAATGAACCTGACACTATAGGAGATGGGCGCCAGTGTGGAGTGAACCTGAGACTCAGGGAAGTGCACACCAATTTGGAGTTAACCTGGGACTGTGGGAGATGGATAACTGTGGGTATCCGAGCAGAACTATAGGAGTTGGGTACCAGAGGAGAATGAACCTGACACTATAGAAGGTGGGCGCCAGTGGGGAGTGAACCTGGGACTTTGTAAACAGGATATCAGTGGGAAAGAAACCTGGGACTAAAGGGAGATGGATACCATTGAAAGTTGAAGCTGGATATGAAAGTTTGGTACCAGAGGAGAATGAACCTGACACTTTAGAAGGTGGGCGCCAGTGGGGAGTGAACCTGGGACTATGTAAACAGGATATCAGTGGGAAATAAACCTGGGACTAAAGGGAGATGGATACCATTGAAAGTTGAAGCCGGATATGGGAGTTGAGTACCAGAGGGGAATGAACCTGACACTATAGGAGATGGGCGCCAGTGTGGTGTGAACCTGGGACTCAGGGAAGTGCACACCAATTTGGAGTTAACCTGGGACTGTGGGAGATGGATAACTGTGGGTATCTGAGCCGAACTTTAGGAGTTGGGTACCAGAGGAGAATGAACCTGACACTATAGAAGGTGGGCGCAAGTGGGGAGTGAACATGGGACTCAGGGAATTGCACACCAGTGGGGAGTTAACCTGGGAATATGTAAAAAGGATATCAGTGGGAAATAAACCTGAGACTAAAGGGAGATGGATACCATTGAAAGTTGAAGCCGGATATGAGTGTTTGGTACCAGAAGAAAATGAACCTTACACTATAGGGGGTGGGCGCCAGTGGGGAGTGAACCTGGGACTATGTAAAAAGGATATCAGTAGGAAATAAATCTGGAATAAAAATGAGATGGATACCATTGGGAGTTGAAGCCGGATTTTTTTCCCACTGATATCCTTTTTTAGATATTCACAGGTTAACTCCCCACTGGTGTGCAATTCCCTGATTCCCAGGTTCACTACCGACTGGCACCCACCTACTATAGTGTCAGGTTCATTCTTCTCTGGTACCAACCTCTCATATTTGGCTTCAACTTTCAATGGTATCCATCTGCATTTAGTCCCAGGTTTATTTCCCACTGATATCCTTTTTACACAGTCCCAGGTTAACTCCCCACTGGTGTGCAATTCCCTGAGTCCCAGGTTCACTCCCCACTGGCGCCCACCTTCTATAGTGTCAGGTTCATTCTCCTCTGGTACCCAACTTCTATAGTTCGGCTCGGATACCCACAGTTATCCATCTCCCACAGTCCCAGGCTAACTCCTAATTGGTGTGCACTTCCCTGAGTCCCAGGTTCACTCCCCACTGGCGGCCATCTCCTATAGTGTCAGGTTCATTCTTCTCTGGTACCAAACTCCCATATACGGCTTCAACTCCCAATGGTATCCATCTCCCTTTAGTCCCAGGTTTATTTCCCACTAATATCCTGTTTACAAAGTCCCAGGTTCACTCCCCACTGGCGCCCACCTTCTATAGTGTCAGGTTCATTCTTCTCTGGTACCAAACTTTCATATCCAGCTTCAACTTTCAATGGTATCCATCTCCCATTAGTCCCAGGTTTATTTCCCACTGATATCCTTTTTACACAGTCCCAGGTTCACTCCCCACTGGTGTACACCGCCCTGATTCCCAGGATCAACCCCCACTGTTGCTAAACTCCCATAACTTTGCTGGATATTGTCGGGTTTCGGCGGGTTTCGGCGGGTTTCGTAATAAAGCACTAATTCTTTTTTACGAAACCCGCCGAAACCGGCCGATAAACTTAGTCTCAGGTTCACTCCCGACTGGTGTACACTTCCCTGAGTCTCGGGTTCACTCCCCACAGTTGTCTACTTCCCATAACTTTGCTGGATATTGTCGGGTTTTGTCGGGTTTTGCCGGGTTTCGGCGGGTTTCGGCGGGTTTCGTAAAAAAGCACTGGTTCTTTTTTACGAAACCCGCCGAAACCCAGTCCCAGGTTCACTCCCCAATGGTGTACACTTCCCTGAGTTCTAGGTTCACTCCCCACTGCCACCTACTTCCCATAACTTTGTCGGGATTCGTCGGGTTTCGTCGGGTTTCGTCGGGTTTCGCAGGGTTTCGGCGGGTTTCGGCGGGTTTCGTAAAAAAGACACACCCTTTGGTACTAAGTACTGAATATCATTTGGTACTAAGTACTGAATATCATTTGGTACTAAGTACTGAATATCATTTGGTACTAAAGTAATCGAGTTGATAGTTTTAGTTATTGCTGGCTGATATTGATTATTATTCCAGCTCTCTCATTGGAAAACATTTTATTGGTGTGAAATAAGGTGTAAAAGACAGCTGTTTGGTAATTATGAATAACTTTTGGTGCGCATGAATACAAATCCAACGTTTTCAGTTTTAGGTCAAATTGTCGTTCAATTAGATGGAGAAAGATATAAATTATGGTGAATAGAAGTTCTAATGCCAAACAGTTTGGTCTCGAAATAATTAATAATCTTACATGGAGGGGTGGAATAAATGTATTCTTTCAATTCTTTGTATTTATTAAACTCATATTATTATGGTGCAATAAGATGTACTCACAAGCTCGTAGTGTTATTGGACACGATAAAAATAACTCATTTAATGAATACAAAGAAATGAAGAAATCGTATAGTTGTCACCCCTAAAAAGTGAACTGGAATGAAAACCCAACGGATGGATTCCCAGAAAACCTTATAAAACAAAACTAGACTATTAGGGCATTTATATAGCGCAATATCCACTACACATGCTCAAACATACTAGGGTCCCCGGCCAACTGCAACACTTAACTTGCAGAACGAGACACGATACATGTTAGACGATATTACCATTTCATCCCGACATTCACAACGCTGTTCACGGCCAGGTACTCATTTTACACCTGAGTATGGTGGAAAATGTGAGTAAAGGATCCTTTTTCAAGTACTCAACTATACACCACCCGAAGCTGAACTCGAACCCACAACCTTATGATCCAAATGTGAGTATCACTCCACTAGACAAAATAGACACTCAAAAATGACTTTTCATATTGTAGACACGAAACCAGCACCATATCCCAAGAGAACTGGATTTTCTTTTGACAAACAGGAAAAGTAGCAGTTGAAACAGATTAAATATCAATTCCTCAATTCCTACATTGTAAGCTGCAGCTTGCACACATCACATCACATCACACACAATCAGTGTCGGCTGCAGCTTGCACACATCACATCACATCACACACAATCAGTGTCAGCTGCAGCTTGCACACATCACACCACATCACACACAATCAGTGTCAGCTGCAGCTTGCACACATCACATAATACACAATCAGTGTCAGCTGCAGCTTGCACACATCACATCACATCACACACAATCAGTGTCAGCTGCAGCTTGCACACATCACATCACATCACAGACGATCAGTGTCAGCTGCAGCTTGCACACATCACATCACACACAATCAGTGTCAGCTGCAGCTTTCACACATCACATCACACAATCAGTGTCAGCTGCAGCTTGACACATCACATCACATCACATCACAGACGATCAGTGTCAGCTGCAGCTTGCACACATCACATCACATCACATCACACACAATCAGTGTCAGCTGCAGCTTTCACACATCACATCACACAATCAGTGTCAGCTGCAGCTTGACACATCACATCACATCACATCACAGACGATCAGTGTCAGCTGCAGCTTGCACACATCACATCACATCACATCACACAATCAGTGTCAGCTGCAGCTTGACACATCACATCACATCACATCACACACAATCAGTGTCAGCTGCAGCTTGCACACATCACATCACATCACACACAATCTTTCCATTTGTTTCTGACCTTGACATTGTCCACCAGCCAATGAGAATGCACGACGATCCGAGACGGAGGAGAAAATCCCGCAGCAATGAGAAAGGCTGGCCAGTAAATAGCGTGGAATCTGATGGGGATAAAGTATACAAATGATGATGATAATAATAGTAATAATAATAATAAAAACAACAACATTATTATTATTATTATTATTATTATTATTATTATTATTATTATTATTATTATTATTATTATTATTATTATTATTATTATTATTATCATTATTATTATTATTATTACTATTATCATCACTAGCATTATCATTATTATCATCATCATCATTATCATCAACATAATCCTAATCTCTATCCTTACCCTACCAATCACGACCACTAGTTTAACATAGAGACTGTGTCTACCAGGAATGAAAAGGTCAAGACATACTGGACAAAGGGATGCGTGTTATCCCAAGAGTGCTTTTTTCCACAGAATGGACGTGCCAAACATTTCTCCATCGTTGACCTGGTTTTTAAGTATTGTAGTTATGTTGTCATTATTTTTTGTCAATTGAAGAAGGGTTGTGAGCCCAGACCATTCCGTGTTTGGTATTTTGTTGACTTTTTGAAGCTGCTATTTTCAATATTGTTTAAGACTTACTTGAGAATATCCTTTCCAATGATGTGTGCGTGTGGGGGCCAGGGGGAGGGCTGAGGGGTGGTATCTGGATAGCCTGTGTGTGGGGGCTGAGGGGTGCTATCTGGATAGCCTGTGTGCGGGGGCTGAGGGGTGCTATCTGGATAGCCTGTGTGCGGGGGCTGAGGGGTGCTATCTGGATAGCCTGTCACAGTCAGGTAGTTGGTGAGAGCATCCAGCCAGACGTAAATCTTGGCACACGGTGGAAATTAAAAGAAATGATTAGACACAATGCAAAGCTGCCAGAAGCTACGGGCTGTAAAATGTAAGAAGCAAAAATCAATAGAACATCCCCGAAAAAGAACAAAAACAAAAACAAACACGAAACATTTAGGACTCAAAGCCCTTCTTCAACCAACAATGAAAAACAACCTTTTTATCTTTTCATTGCTTTTTTGTTGACTGAAGAAGGGTTTTTAGCCTGAAACGTTCTGTGTTTGCTATTTTGTTATTTATTGGGAGCTGTTATATTCATTTGTGATGATCACTCGATGCAATCCGACACATTGACCTACACATCCCTGCTAACAATCCGACACATTGACCTACACATCCCTGCTAACAATCCGACACATTGACCTACACATCCCTGCTAACAATCCGACACATTGACCTACACATCCCTGCTAACAATCCGACACATTGACCTACACATCCCTGCTAACAATCCGACACATTGACCTACACATCCCTGCTAACAATCCGACACATTGACCTACACATCCCTGCTAACAATCCGACACATTGACCTACACATCCCTGCTAACAATCCGACACATTGACCTACACATCCCTGCTAACAATCCGACACATTGACCTACACATCCCTGCTAATAATCCGACACATTGACCTACACATCCCTGCTAACAATCCGACACATTGACCTACACATCCCTGCTAACAATCCGACACATTGACCTACACATCCCTGCTAACTTTTCAAAGAGCTAAATCGAGACATCCCAACACACTATACAGTCATGGCCAAAAACAGCAGAGAATATTTGGACAGTTATGTAAAACAATCTCGATTTAGAGATTTTTATGTTATTTGTTTTGATTTGCTTTCCAAAAAATCATCATCCTGGGGCATTCAAGGGTCATTTCCATCCTGGGGCATTCAAGGGTCATTTCCATCCTGGGGCATTCAAGGGTCATTTCCATCCTGGGGCATTCAAGGGTCATTTCCATCCTGGGGCATTCAAGGGTCATTTCCATCCTGGGGCATTCAAGGGTCATTTCCATCCTGGGGCATTCAAGGGTCATTTCCATCCTAGGGCATTCAAGGGTCATTTCCATCCTGGGGCATTCAAGGGTCATTTCCATCCTGGGGCATTCAAGGGTCATTTCCATCCTGGGGCATTCAAGGGTCATTTCCATCCTGGGGCATTCAAGGGTCATTTCCATCCTGGAGCATTCAAGGGTCATTTCCATCCTGGGGCATTCAAGGGTCATTTCCATCCTGGGGCATTCAAGGGTCATTTCCATCCTGGGGCATTCAAGGTGATTTACATACTGGGGCATTCAAGGGTCATTTCCATACACATCCTTCAGGCCTTTGGCAATGGGGTTTATCCCATTTTATATAGCGTGAAACGGACAATAGCAGTTGCTTGCTATCCTTTGGATAGGATGCTAGTCTATCGCAAAGTACTTCCTGCTAGATCTAACCGATCCAGCTACCCAATTACTGCTGGGTGGACAGAGGGGTCAGAAAAATACTGTATATCTACTACATCTTGGATCGATCTCGGTCCCTTTGCATGTGAAGCAAGTGCTCTACCACCTGAGCTATCAGGACCCCCAAATACAGAAAAACAGCCTAAAAATATTTCTTTAGATTTTTCTCAGATTTCAAAATCAGGACAGTCCCAATCAGACAGGACTGTTCTACTGTATTCTAGAAAATCCCATATTATGTCAAAATTTGGCCAGAAAAGTCATCCTTCCAATATCGATCTATTTAAAGGACCCTCATCGTGGCAAAAAAAAAACCTTTCAAAACTGGGACTTGATGGAAGTCCCAGGCTTGAGAGTTTTTTGCAAAGATGAGGTTCATTTAAATCCATCGATATTTGAAGGATGAGTTTTCTGGCCAAATTTTGAAATATGTTTTTTCCCAGAATACAGTAGAACTGTCCTGATGTGACAGATGTCACATGAATGGACCTGGCAATAGGAAGGCAGAACTGTCCTGATGTGACAGATGTCACATGAATGGACCTGGCAATAGAGAAAGGAATAATAATTAGAACAATGACAGAATTCTCACCGTCTGACTTGGGTCATGGGGGACGGGGATTCCCCATTTTAGTCTGCTCCTGTCTCTTGATACGGAAAGATCTGGAAGGTTGTGAATCATGCGTCTGACACTGGGCTGGAATGACCTGGGCTGGATGGCTGCCAAGGAAATGATATTGAAACGATGAATTCCAAGACAATGTTACAATATGGCTGCCAAGGAAATGATATTGAAACGATGAATTCCAAGACAATGTTACAATTTGAACAAAGTGGTCATTCAGAGCCATTTTACCCACAAAGCCGCAGTTTACTCGATTTCTATAAGGTGAAACTGACAATAATACTTGTTTGTTACCCTTTGGATAAGACGTTATTCTACCACAAATTACTTTCTGCCAGATTTAATAGACCCAACTACCCAATCATGGCTAGGTGGAAAAGGGGTCAAAAAAAATCTGGACTGCACTCAAGATCGATCCTGGCACCATTGAGCGTGAAGCTAGTGCTCTACCAATGTGCTATAGTGCTATCTGGACCCCTAATTTGACAAAACAAGGAATCAGAAATGCATTTTGTTTGTTTTTGTTTATAAGGGTTTTACAGCGCTGCAACACATTAAGGTCATATCAGCGCCAGTAAAAAGGAAGAACATGGGATAGTAAAAAGTTCTAGAATTACAATTAAAGCATCCAAGAAAAGGTAAGACAAAGGCGAATTGGTTCAAATAGGGAACAGATGTAGATTCCAAGAGCACACTATCAAAGTACTTAGTTTGAGATCACCTAAATGTTTCATCCAGACACAAGCACAAGTCCCCGCTAAGAGGAACACACTCAAATGTTTACAAAGCATATATATGTATGTAACAATAATTATACAGTGCAAAACAGAGAGATGATTTACAAGACAAAAAATATCACCTCCCAAAACTATAACTATACATATAACTGTTTCCCTTATAGCCAGGGCCAGGGCAAAACCAAGTTATCACATCCCAAGACAAAGACAGAAAGCATGTAAGAAAACAGATATAGGGGGATAGAGGACACAGTAAGTGCTTCCCCGAGGATTGAAAAGTACTAAACGAATATAATAAAATATAAATAAAATAAAATTTCCTTTATTCATCCCCAAGGGAAAAATTGTCTTTAGGGTCTATTCCAAGGGGTCGCTGGAATAACCCAGGCGTCAGTCGCAGAGCTAGGGCAAGGTGACTTGCTCAAGGCCACACAGCGCAGTGGCGGGTGAATGAACTCTGTACCTTTCGGGTACGAAGCAAAGACCATACCGCTGAGCCATGCTGCCCCTAAATATACATCATTGGCGAGATTTCACCCAATCTCACACCAGAATAAGAACATCGGACAGCCATTTCAATGTCACGATATATCATATACAGATGTTAAACAAGTGGGGATACCTAAGATCTCCCACAGTATTCACACTCTGGTTTAAAACAACTGGATACAATTTATCACTGGATACAATTTATCACTGGATACAATTTATCACTGGATAAGATTTATCACTGGATACAATTTATCACTGGATACAATTTATCACTGGATACAATTTATCACTGGATACAATTTATCACTGGATACAATTTATCACTGGATACAATTTATCACTGGATACAATTTATCACTGGATACAATTTATCACTGGATACAATTTATCACTGGATACAATTTATCACTGGATACAATTTATCACTGGATACAATTTATCACTGGATACAATTTATCACTGGATACAATTTATCATACAATATGATATTGAAATAACCTGAATCACATTCTTTTTCTCAAGTCTGGGGACAAGGTGAAATCTATCGAATGATGTACATGTACAAATTTTTTATTCTCTATTGTCTTCTGGCACTTTTCTACTCACTTCATATCTTGTTGTTACCAACATAAGTGCCTGCTCCACTCACTTTTCTGAATTAAAAATTCACCCCATACACCGGAGCATACTCAATGTCTCAATCGTTTCTATGTTATATGTTTGTGATAAGAATATTGGCTATTAAGCTTAACTGCTGGTCAAAATTACTTCGCGATGGTGGTGAACGAATCGGCGGTCTCAAGAAGTGGGTGAGAGAGGGATCTAGAAATGACTTTGAGTTTGAAACGAATATTTTTGTGTTCGTGGATAGCTCACACGGTAGAGCCACGCTCTCACCTGCCAGGCGGAGTTGTCGTACCAATAAGGTCGCAGGTTCAAACCCCACCACCGCCGCGAAAAAATTTTTTATTCTCTATTGTCTTCTGGCACTTTTCTACTCACTTCATATCTTGTTGTTACCAACATAAGTGCCTGCTCCACTCACTTTTCTGACATAATCAATCGATACACCCTGTCATAGATATCTGAATGACCACATAGTCGAGATACACCCTGTCATAGATATCTGAATGACCACATAGTCCAGATACACCCTGTCATAGATATCTGAATGACGACATAGTCAAGATACACCCTGTCATAGATATCTGAATGACCACATAGTCGAGATACACCCTGTCATAGATATCTGAATGACCACCTAGTCAAGATACACCCTGTCATAGATATCTGAATGACCACCTAGTCAAGATACGCCCTGTCATAGATATCTGAATGACCACATAGTCAAGATACGCCCTGTCATAGATATCTGAATGACCACATAGTCGAGATACACCCTGTCATAGATATCTGAATGACCACATAGTCAAGATACGCCCTGTCATAGATATCTGAATGACAACATAGTCGAGATACACCCTGTCATAGATATCTGAATGACCACATAGTCGAGATACGCCCTGTCATAGATATCTGAATGACCACATAGTCAAGATACGCCCTGTCATAGATATCTGAATGACCACATAGTCGAGATACACCCTGTCATAGATATCTGAATGACCACATAGTCGAGATACGCCCTGTCATAGATATCTGAATGACCACCTAGTCGAGATACACCCTGTCATAGATATCTGAATGACCACATAGTCCAGATACACCCTGTCATAGATATCTGAATGACCACATAGTCGAGATACACCCTGTGATAGATATCTGAATGACCACCTAGTCGAGATACGCCCTGTCATAGATATCTGAATGACCACATATTCGAGATACGCCCTGTCATAGATATCTGAATGACCACATAGTCAAGATACACCCTGTCATAGATATCTGAATGACCACATAGTCGAGATACACCCTGTCATAGATATCTGAATGACCACCTAGTCGAGATACACCCTGTCATAGATATCTGAATGACCACATAGTCGAGATACACCCTGTCATAGATATCTGAATGACCACATAGTCCAGATAAACCCTGTCATAGATATCTGAATGACCACATAGTCAAGATACGCCCTGTCATAGATATCTGAATGACCACCTAGTCGAGATACACCCTGTCATAGATATCTGAATGACCACCTAGTCGAGATACACCCTGTCATAGATATCTGAATGACCACATAGTCGAGATACGCCCTGTCATAGATATCTGAATGACCACATAGTCGAGATACACCCTGTCATAGATATCTGAATGACCACGTAGTCGAGATACACCCTGTCATAGATATCTGAATGACCACATAGTCGAGATACACCCTGTCATAGATATCTGAATGACCACCTAGTCGAGATACACCCTGTCATAGATATCTGAATGACCACATAGTCGAGATACAACCTGTCATAGATATCTGAATGACCACTAGTCGAGATACGCCCTGTCATAGATATCTGAATGACCACCTAGTCGAGATACACCCTGTCATAGATATCTGAATGACCACATAGTCGAGATACACCCTGTCATAGATATCTGAATGACCACATAGTCGAGATACACCCTGTCATAGATATCTGAATGACCACATAGTCCAGATACACCCTGTCATAGATATCTGAATGACCACATAGTCGAGATACACCCTGTCATAGATATCTGAATGACCACCTAGTCGAGATACACCCTGTCATAGATATCTGAATGACCACATAGTCGAGATACACCCTGTCATAGATATCTGAATGACCACCTAGTCGAGATACACCCTGTCATAGATATCTGAATGACCACATAGTCGAGATACACCCTGTCATAGATATCTGAATGACCACATAGTCGAGATACACCCTGTCATAGATATCTGAATGACCACCTAGTCGAGATACACCCTGTCATAGATATCTGAATGACCACCTAGTCGAGATACACCCTGTCATAGATATCTGAATGACCACCTAGTCGAGATACGCCCTGTCATAGATATCTGAATGACCACCTAGTCGAGATACGCCCTGTCATAGATATCTGAATGACCACCTAGTCGAGATACACCCTGTCATAGATATCTGAATGACCACCTAGTCGAGATACACCCTGTCATAGATATCTGAATGACCACATAGTCGAGATACGCCCTGTCATAGTATATCTGAATGACCACCTAGTCGAGATACGCCCTGTCATAGATATCTGAATGACCACCTAGTCGAGATACGCCCTGTCATAGATATCTGAATGACCACCTAGTCAAGATACGCCCTGTCATAGATATCTGAATGACCACATAGTCGAGATACGCCCTGTCATAGATATCTGAATGACCACATAGTCGAGATACGCCCTGTCATAGATATCTGAATGACCACATAGTCGAGATACGCCCTGTCATAGATATCTGAATAACCACATAGTCGAGATACACCCTGTCATAGATATCTGAATGACCACATAGTCGAGATACGCCCTGTCATAGATATCTGAATGACCACTTAGTCGAGATACACCCTGTCATAGATATCTGAATGACCACCTAGTCAAGATACGCCCTGTCATAGATATCTGAATGACCACCTAGTCGAGATACACCCTGTCATAGATATCTGAATGACCACCTAGTCGAGATACGCCCTGTCATAGATATCTGAATGACCACCTAGTCGAAAACGGACATATCAACATCGGCAGGTCCGCGGTAAAATGTTGATATCATATGCGTGATGTCGATATATCAGTCATTTATAAAATGAAAGGGAAACAAATGAGAAAATGGCAGAAAATAACAAGGGAAAGAAATCTTGATGGTTGGTGGCCTTTAAAATGGCTGATTTTGACATTTATGATGGTTCACTTTATTTTACTGTAATAAGTCTAATATTTAGGTCCGTCTTGGAAGGCCAAGAATAATTTGATGGACCCTTTCCTCAGCACTGGCAAGGACGTCAAATAAGGAAGTGCCCTCATGAAGTAGCTGTGAGAAACAGTGGAGGGTCTTGCTCGCTTCTATAGTGACATGGCTGGGAACTGGTCCCAATGGAGCACAGTGGAGGCTCTTGCTCGCTTCCATAGTGACATGGCTGGGAACTGGTCCCAATGGAGCACAGTGGAGGGTCTTGCTCCCTTCTATAGTGACATGGCTGGGAACTGGTCCCAATGGAGCACAGTGGAGGGTCTTGCTCCCTTCTATAGTGACATGGCTGGGAACTGGTCCCAATGGAGCACAGTGGAGGGTCTTGCTCCCTTCTATAGTGGCATGGCTGGGAACTGGTCCCAATGGAGCACAGTGGAGGGTCTTGCTCCCTTCTATAGTGACATGGCTGGGAACTGGTCCCAATGGAGCACAGTGGAGGGTCTTGCTCCCTTCTATAGTGACATGGCTGGGAACTGCTCCCAATGGAGCACAGTGGAGGGTCTTGCTCCCTTCTATAGTGACATGGCTGGGAACTGGTCCCAATGGAGCACAGTGGAGGGTCTTGCTCCCTTCTAAAGTGACATGGCTGGGAACTGGTCCCAATGGAGCACAGTGGAGGGTCTTGCTCCCTTCTATAGTGACACGGCTGGGAACTGGTCCCAATGGAGCACAGTGGAGGGTCTTGCTCGCTTCCATAGTGACATGGCTGGGAACTGGTCCCAATGGAGCACAGTGGAGGGTCTTGCTCCCTTCTATAGTGACATGGCTGGGAACTGGTCCCAATGGAGCACAGTGGAGGGTCTTGCTCCCTTCTATAGTGACATGGCTGGGAACTGGTCCCAATGGAGCACAGTGAAGGGTCTTGTTCGCTTCCATAGTGACATGGCTGGGAACTGGTCCCAATGGAGCACAGTGGAGGGTCTTGCTCCCTTCTATAGTGACATGGCTGGGAACTGGTCCCAATGGAGCACAGTGGAGGGTCTTGCTCCCTTCTATAGTGACATGGCTGGGAACTGGTCCCAATGGAGCACAGTGGAGGGTCTTGCTCGCTTCCATAGTGACATGGCTGGGAACTGGTCCCAATGGAGCACAGTGGAGGGTCTTGCTCCCTTCTATAGTGACATAGCTGGGAACTGGTCCCAATGGAGCACAGTGGAGGGTCTTGCTCCCTTCTATAGTGACATGGCTGGGAACTGGTCCCAATGGAGCACAGTGGAGGGTCTTGCTCGCTTCCATAGTGACATGGCTGGGAACTGGTCCCAATGGAGCACAGTGGAGGGTCTTGCTCCCTTCTATAGTGACATGGCTGGGAACTGGTCCCAATGGAGCACAGTGGAGGGTCTTGCTCCCTTCTATAGTGACATGGCTGGGAACTGGTCCCAATGGAGCACAGTGGAGGGTCTTGCTCCCTTCTATAGTGACATGGCTGGGAACTGGTCCCAATGGAGCACAGTGGAGGCTCTTGCTCCCTTCTATAGTGACATGGCTGGGAACTGGTCCCAATGGAGCACAGTGGAGGGTCTTGCTCGCTTCCATAGTGACATGGCTGGGAACTGGTCCCAATGGAGCACAGTAGAGGGTCTTGCTCCCTTCTATAGTGACATGGCTGGGAACTGGTCCCAATGGAGCACAGTGGAGGGTCTTTTGGGTGCTGGTCTTAGTCATAGTCTTAGTCATAGTCCTGGTCATAGTCATAGTCTTAGTCATAGTCCTGGTCATAGTCTTAGTCTTTGTCATAGTCTTAGTCTTAGTCATAGTCTTAGTCATAGTCTTAGTCATAGTCTTGTTCATAGTCTTGGTCATAGTCTTAGTCATAGTCTTGGTCATAGTCATAATCTTAGTCATAGTCATAGTCATAGTCTTAGTCATAGTCTTAGTCATAGTCTTGGTCTTAGTTATAGTCTTAGTCATAGTCTTGGTCATGTCTTAGTCATAGTCTTGGTCATAGTCTTAGTCATAGTCTTAGTCACAGTCTTGGTCTTAGTCATAGTCTTAGTCATAGTCTTGGTCTTAGTCATAGTCTTAGTCATAGTCTTAGTCTTAGTCATAGTCTTAGTCATAGTCTTAGTCATAGTCTTGTTCATAGTCTTGGTCATAGTCTTAGTCATAGTCATAATCTTAGTCATAGTCATAGTCATAGTCTTAGTCATAGTCTTGGTCTTAGTCATAGTCATAGTCTTAGTCTTAGTCATAGTCTTGGTCTTAGTCATAGTCTTAGTCACAGTCTTAGTCATAGTCATAGTCTTAGTCATAGTCTTAGTCATCCCAACTGACTTGAGTTGCCAGACTCCACGGTAGTTTTTCTTGACCTTTATTGGTTTAACTGCTCTATGAAACTGAGCTCACCTCTCCAGGAATGAATGGGTAACACTGAATAGAGCACGGGCAAAACTCGGTAGAACAGCTGGAAGCATGAAAAAGTGGGGGCTGGCTGAGACTAGCTTGTGTACATGTGGATGGCCAGAGCAGACGATGGAGCACATCCTTAGAGAATGCCAGGATGGGCTCAGTTGCACTGACAATGACCTAAGATGCTGTGTTGGATTTGGTGATGGAGCAACAAGCTATGATGATGAATGGTTTAACAGCACTTACAACACGGCAGGATAATTTATGTGCCAGGAAAAGTAAGGCCATAGATTTATATCAAAGGAAGAATATGTGAAGAACTTAAGAAGATATTTACCTCTACATTTCGTCTGAGACAAAAGTCGTGGTCTCATCTGGTTTTCATTCTTTACAAAAACAACAAAACTATTTCACTGATAAGATAAAGTTTTGGAAATATTTGAACTCGGGCAATTTTCTGTTCAAATAAAAATCTATTGATAGCCTTTGAATCAGTGCAGTCTGAGATGAGAGTTTTATCCAACTGGTAGCAAGCAATTATTACTGTTGTTTAAAGCTATATAAATTCGGATCAACTCTGGCTACATAGGCCTGAGGCTTTGAAAGACAATTTGTTGACATTGACATAAAGCGTTCCCTCCCCTCCATCCCAGGCAAACAAACTCCTACACGGTTGGTGATAGAAATTTCTAGAATCATGAGGCTTCACAGTAATTATAGCAACAAATAATAAATGGCTTTTGTATAGTGGCTTACCCCGGTTTTATCAGGTTCTAGGAACTTCACATTCTTAAAATAAATAAAAAATACAATAAAAAACCAAACCCTTAGCAATTTCAATGACGTACATAGCAATGGACAAAACAGTTTACACACGTGATATGAAAATACTTTATTTACAACAAAAACAAACCATGAAACAAAGAGGTGAGTCTTCAATTTAGATTTGATAGCTGATAATGAGTCATTCATTCAATCTTTTCCATTCCTTGTGGACCACAGGGCTTCAACAGTACATTTCCACTGTATTCTATTCTTTGTCTTCTTCTTCATTTCTCCCCAGGACATTCCAGCCAACTTCACCTCAAGACATTCTCCGTGTTTTCTTTGGCCTCCCAACCTTCCTATTTCCCACAGGTTCCAGTCTACAGCTTGTCTTGTCATGGCCGTTGTTGGTTTTCTTTGGCCTCCCAACCTTCCTATTTCCCACAGGTTCCAGTCTACAGCTTGTCTTGTCATGGCCGTTGTTGGTTTTCTTTGGCCTCCCAACCTTCCTATTTCCCACAGGGTTCCAGTCTACAGCTTGTCTTGTCATGGCCGTTGTTGGTTTTCTTTGGCCTCCCAACCTTCCTATTTCCCACAGGGTTCCAGTCTACAGCTTGTCTTGTCATGACCGTTGTTGGTTTTCTGAGACAGCACTTCTTATATTCTGGGGGAGATTGTTTCAAAAATGGGCTGCCGAGAATGTAAACGATTGTTCACCAATTTTGCGGGTTGTTTTAGGTTTAGATAGGATTGTCCTATCGCTATTAGATCTTAGATTTCTACTCTGAAAATAGAGGTGTACATGGTCATATAAATACACAGGGCCAGGCCTTTTAAGTGTTTCATAGAGAATGGAACATGAGATATTTTATAGATGCTGGTCTCAAAAAGTAACCAGTGCAACTCTCCAGGGAGATCGGAAGCAGATGTAACCTGAACAATAGAACAGAAAGACAAACGTCACAATCGCCTTCACTCACGGTCTGATTTCAGCCAATGATCCAGGTCTGCTGCAAGATTGGACAATCGAAAGTTGTAGTTCGATTCCTCCATCCACTGGACACAGTGACCACTCTCCTTGGACACCTGGGGTAAAAACGATGAATGAGTTCAATAGCCTTTGGGGGTGGGTGAAGGGTGGAAATGATTTGGTTTGGGGGGGGGGGGGGAGGGGGTCATTTTTATTGCTGCGATATAAGAAACTCTGAATGTCTCTTTATAACTCCGTAGACAATTTTGTGGTAGTTCTTCAAAGCCAAAGGTCAAATGGATCTAGAATTGGCCCAGTTTATCTAGCATGATGAAACTGTTGCTTGCTATTCTTTGGGCTCATGTCAAAAATTAGGGAGCATGCACTGATGTGGTACAAAAATCATAAAAAGTGGGAATGAAACTGTCAGATAATGAGGTAAATGAGAAACCAACGGATCTGGTTCTGCCGTTATGTGGTCTTGTGGTATGACACTCACCCTAATATCGGAAGGTCCAGTGTTCCAGTCCTGCTCTGAGTGGTCCTTGGAGATGGCTATTTACTATAGGCATTCAATCATCCCAACTATAGGCATTGAATCATCCTAAATATAGGCATTGAATCATCCCAAATATAGGCAGTGAATCATACCAAATATAGGCATTCAATCATCCCAACTATAGGCATTGAATCATCCCAAATATAGACATTCAATCATCCCAACTATAGACATTAAATCATCCCAACTATAGACATTAAATCACCCCAACTATAGGCATTGAATCATACCAACTATAGGCATTGAATCATCCTAAATATAGGCATTGAATCATCCCAAATAGAGGCATTGAATCATACCAAATATAGGCATTGAATCATCCCAAATATAGGCATTGAATCATCCCAAATATAGGCATTGAATCATCCCAAATATAGGCATTGAATCATACCAAATATAGGCATTGAATCATCCCAAATATAGACATTCAATCATCCCAAATATAGGCATTGAATCATACCAACTATAGGCATTCAATCATCCCAAATATAGGCATTGAATCATCCCAAATATAGGCATTCACTCATCCCAAATATAGGCATTGAATCATACCAACTATAGGCATTCAATCATCCCAAATATAGGCATTGAATCATACCAAATATAGGCATTCAATCATCCCAAATATAGGCATTGAATCATCCCAAATATAGGCATTCAATCATCCCAAATATAGGCATTGAATCATACCAAATATAGGCATTCAATCATCCCAAATATAGGCATTGAATCATACCAACTATAGGCATTGAATCATACCAAATATAGGCATTGAATCATACCAAATATAGGCATTGAATCATACCAAATATAGGCATTGAATCATACCAAATATAGGCATTGAATCATACCAAATATAGGCATTCAAACATACCAACTAGAGGCATGAAGACCTCGGTTTACATGCAAAGGTCACATGATCAATCCTGGATGCAGATTTTTTCTGAACTCCCTTGTCCACCCAGCAGTGATTAAGTAGCCAAGTCTGGCATATCTGGTGGAAAGTACTTTGTGATAAACTAGTGTCCTATCCAAAGTATAGCAAGCAATTGCTACTGTCCGTTTCACACTGTAGAAACTGAGTTAACACCTTGAAGCAAATGGCTTTGAAGGACATTTCAAAACTCTGTCACAATTTGCCTCGTGGTGATTACCTCACACATCCGTACAACGATGAAAAATGTGGAAAATACCAAATTTGGCTCCAAGAATGAAAGAATTCATCATCGCATCTCCAAGTCATTAGAACTGATTGAAAATAAAAGTTGATGCCAGACTAGATAATTTCAGGGATTTTTAAGTATTATAGAATCCTTGATTCAGAAAAGTGAGAGGAGCAGGCACTTATGTTGATAATAACAAGAGATGAAGTGAGTAGGAAAATGCCAGAAGACAAAAGAGAATCAAAATTTGGCGGCGGCAATGGGGGTTCGAGCCCACAATCTTTCTGGTCTGGCTGACGAGAGTGTGGCTTTATTGTCTGAGCTCTTCATCACTGGAGTGGTTTGTTCAGCTCACATCAGGATTCAAACCCAGGACCTTCACATCACAAGACGAAGTCTCATATAGCAACAAGCCCCATAATAAAAAAAATAATAACAAAGTACCAACCTGAATGATGCTCCCATCAGGCTGCATCTTGTCTTCCACTTCATCGTCTGTGAGAAAAGCCTCGTCAGAGATGGAATACCACCCACTGTAAATGCCCTTGTAAATATGGCCTCGCATCTCCAATCTCGTCTGTGAGGACAAAAAGGGGTTTTAATTAAATTGATTTTGTGTTTTCTTGTTGTTTTTTTGTTTTGTTTTTTAAACCTCAGGAATGCTACGTGTACTGTCACAGTCATGCCCTGATAATGATAGACATCCAACGTTTACTGTCACAGTCATGCCCTTATAATGATAGACATCCAACGTTTACGGTCACAGTCATGCCCTGATAATGATAGACATCCAACGTTTACTGTCACAGTCATGCCCTGATAATGATAGACATCAAACGTTTACTGTCACAGTCATGCCCTGATAATGATAGACATCCAATGTTTACTGTCACAGTCATGCCCTGATAATGATAGACATCCAACGTTTACTGTCACAGTCATGCCCTTATAATGATAGACATCCAACGTTTACTGTCACAGTCATGCCCTGATAATGATAGACATCCAACGTTTACTGTCACAGTCATGGCCTGATAATGATAGACATCCAACGTTTACTGTCACAGTCATGCCCTGATAATGATAGACATCCAATGTTTACTGTCATAGTCATGCCCTGATAATGATAGACATCCAACGTTTACGGTCACAGTCATGGCCTGATAATGATAGACATCCAACGTTTACTGTCACAGTCATGCCCTGATAATGATAGACATCCAACCTTTACTGTCACAGTCATGCCCTGATAATGATAGACATCCAACGTTTACTGTCACAGTCATGCCCTGATAATGATAGACATCCAACGTTTACTGTCACAGTCATGCCCTGATAATGATAGACATCCAACGTTTACTGTCACAGTCATGCCCTGATAATGATAGACATCCAACGTTTACTGTCACAGTCATGGCCTGATAATGATAGACATCCAACGTTTACTGTCACAGTCATGCCCTGATAATGATAGACATCCAACGTTTACTGTCACAGTCATGCCCTGATAATGATAGAAATCCAATGTTTACTGTCACAGTCATGCCCTGATAATGATAGACATCCAACGTTTACTGTCACAGTCATGCCCTGATAATGATAGACATCCAATGTTTACTGTCACAGTCATGCCCTGATAATGATAGACATCCAACGTTTACTGTCACAGTCATGCCCTGATAATGATAGACATCCAATGTTTACTGTCACAGTCATGGTCTGATAATGATAGACATCCAACGTTTACTGTCACAGTCATGCCCTGATAATGATAGACATCCAATGTTTACTGTCATAGTCATGCCCTGATAATGATAGACATCCAACGTTTACTGTCACAGTCATGCCCTGATAATGATAGACATCCAACGTTTACTGTCACAGTCATGCCCTGATAATGATAGACATCCAATGTTTACTGTCACAGTCATGGCCTGATAATGATAGACATCCAACGTTTACTGTCACAGTCATGCCCTGATAATGATAGACATCCAACGTTTACTGTCACAGTCATGCCCTGATAATGATAGACATCCAATGTTTACTGTCATAGTCATGTCCTGATAATGATAGACATCCAATGTTTACTGTCACAGTCATGCCCTGATAATGATAGACATCCAACGTTTACTGTCACAGTCATGCCCTGATAATGATAGACATCCAATGTTTACTGTCACAGTCATGGCCTGATAATGATAGACATCCAACGTTTACTGTCACAGTCATGCCCTGATAATGATAGACATCCAACGTTTACTGTCACAGTCATGCCCTGATAATGATAGACATCCAACGTTTAATGTCACAGTCATGCCCTGATAATGATAGACATCCAACGTTTACTGTCACAGTCATGGCCTGATAATGATAGACATCCATGGCCTGATAATGATAGACATCCAATGTTTACTGTCACAGTCATGGCCTGATAATGATAGACATCCATGGCCTGATAATGATAGACATCCAATGTTTACTGTCACAGTCATGCCCTGATAATGATAGACATCCAATGTTTACTGTCACAGTCATGCCCTGATAATGATAGACATCCAATGTTTACTGCCATAGTCATGCCCTGATAATGATAGACATCCAACGTTTATTGTCACAGTCATGGCCTGATAATGATAGACATCCATGGCCTGATAATGATAGACATCCAATGTTTACTGTCACAGTCATGCCCTGATAATGATAGACATCCAATGTTTACTGTCACAGTCATGCCCTGATAATGATAGACATCCAATGTTTACTGTCACAGTCATGGCCTGATAATGATAGACATTCAACGTTTACTGTCACAGTCATGGCCTGATAATGATAGACATCCAACGTTTACTGTCACAGTCATGCCCTGATAATGATAGACATCCAACGTTTACTGTCACAGTCATGCCCTGATAATGATAGACATCCAACGTTTACTGTCACAGTCATGCCCTGATAATGATAGACATCCAACGTTTACTGTCACAGTCATGCCTGATAATGATAGACATCCAATGTTTACTGTCACAGTCATGCCTGATAATGATAGACATCCAACGTTTACTGTCACAGTCATGCCCTGATAATGATAGACATCCAACGTTTACTGTCACAGTCATGCCCTGATAATGATAGACATCCAATGTTTACTGTCACAGTCATGCCCTGATAATGATAGACATCCAATGTTTACTATCACAGTCATGCCCTGATAATGATAGACATCCAACGTTTACCGTCACAGTCATGCCCTGATATTGATAGACATCCAACGTTTACTGTCACAGTCATGCCCTGATAATGATAGACATCCAACGTTTACTGTCACAGTCATGCCCTGATAATGATAGACATCCAACGTTTACTGTCACAGTCATGCCCTGATAATGATAGACATCCAACGTTTACTGTCACAGTCATGCCTGATAATGATAGACATCCAACGTTTACTGTCACAGTCATGCCTGATAATGATAGACATCCAACGTTTACTGTCACAGTCATGCCCTGATAATGATAGACATCCAACGTTTACTGTCACAGTCATGCCTGATAATGATAGACATCCAACGTTTACTGTCACAGTCATGCCCTGATAATGATAGACATCCAACGTTTACTGTCACAGTCATGCCCTGATAATGATAGACATCCAACGTTTACTGTCACAGTCATGCCCTGATAATGATAGACATCCAACGTTTACTGTCACAGTCATGGCCTGATAATGATAGACATCCAATGTTTACTGTCACAGTCATGCCCTGATAATGATAGACATCCAACGTTTACTGTCACAGTCATGCCCTGATAATGATAGACATCCAACGTTTCCTGTCACAGTCATGCCCTGATAATGATAGACATCCAATGTTTACTGTCACAGTCATGCCCTGATAATGATAGACATCCAATGTTTACTGTCACAGTCATGCCCTGATAATGATAGACATCCAACGTTTACTGTCACAGTCATGCCCTGATAATGATAGACATCCAACGTTTACTGTCACAGTCATGCCCTGATAATGATAGACATCCAACGTTTACTGTCACAGTCATGCCCTGATAATGATAGACATCCAACGTTTACTGTCACAGTCATGCCCTGATAATGATAGACATCCACGTTTACTGTCACAGTCATGCCCTGATAATGATAGACATCCAACGTTTACTGTCACAGTCATGCCCTGATAATGATAGACATCCAACGTTTTAACTGTCACCATGTACATGCCCTGATAATGATAGACATCAAACGTTTACTGTCACAGTCATGCCCTGATAATGATAGACATCCAACGTTTACTGTCACAGTCATGCCCTGATAATGATAGACATCCAACGTTTACTGTCACAGTCATGGCCTGATAATGATAGACATCCATGGCCTGATAATGATAGACATCCAATGTTTACTGTCACAGTCATGGCCTGATAATGATAGACATCCATGGCCTGATAATGATAGACATCCAATGTTTACTGTCACAGTCATGCCCTGATAATGATAGACATCCAATGTTTACTGTCACAGTCATGCCCTGATAATGATAGACATCCAATGTTTACTGCCATATCATGCCCTGATAATGATAGACATCCAACGTTTATTGTCACAGTCATGGCCTGATAATGATAGACATCCATGGCCTGATAATGATAGACATCCAATGTTTACTGTCACAGTCATGCCCTGATAATGATAGACATCCAATGTTTACTGTCACAGTCATGCCCTGATAATGATAGACATCCAATGTTTACTGTCACAGTCATGGCCTGATAATGATAGACATTCAACGTTTACTGTCACAGTCATGGCCTGATAATGATAGACATCCAACGTTTACTGTCACAGTCATGCCCTGATAATGATAGACATCCAACGTTTACTGTCACAGTCATGCCCTGATAATGATAGACATCCAACGTTTACTGTCACAGTCATGCCCTGATAATGATAGACATCCAACGTTTACTGTCACAGTCATGGCCTGATAATGATAGACATCCAATGTTTACTGTCACAGTCATGCCCTGATAATGATAGACATCCAACGTTTACTGTCACAGTCATGCCCTGATAATGATAGACATCCAACGTTTACTGTCACAGTCATGCCCTGATAATGATAGACATCCAATGTTTACTGTCACAGTCATGCCCTGATAATGATAGACATCCAATGTTTACTGTCACAGTCATGCCCTGATAATGATAGACATCCAACGTTTACTGTCACAGTCATGCCCTGATAATGATAGACATCCAACGTTTACTGTCACAGTCATGCCCTGATAATGATAGACATCCAACGTTTACTGTCACAGTCATGCCCTGATAATGATAGACATCCAACGTTTACTGTCACAGTCATGCCCTGATAATGATAGACATCCAACGTTTACTGTCACAGTCATGGCCTGATAATGATAGACATCCAACGTTTACTGTCACAGTCATGCCCTGATAATGATAGACATCCAACGTTTACTGTCACAGTCATGCCCTGATAATGATAGACATCCAACGTTTACTGTCACAGTCATGCCCTGATAATGATAGACATCCAACGTTTACTGTCACAGTCATGCCCTGATAATGATAGACATCCAACGTTTACTGTCACAGTCATGCCCTGATAATGATAGACATCAAACGTTTACTGTCACAGTCACATCACCAGCTTACTTTTATCTCCTTCTGATCTTTACAACTACTACACGCAGGCTGATGGATATTGACCTTAAACTAATATAAAAATAAAGAATATAATTTGAGACCAAAAAAATGACTATATATGAGAAAATAAGTAAAAAAAATAAATAAGGCAACATAAAATGAAATTAGATTAAAAATAAATAAATTAATAAATAAATAAATAAATAAATAAATAAAAAAATAAATAGATAAATAAATACATAAATACATAAGTGAATGAGTAAATAAATCCACCTGTCACCTATAAATAAAAAATAATGGTAACTGATAAAAGAAAAGAAAAATATTGCAACACTGATTTCAAATGATTTAATAACCCTGGTACATTCTCACGTTGATTTAGTGTTGAATAAAATAGCTCCAGTGGGAAGGAATTATAGTGTTGAATGGAAAAGAACCAGTGGGAAGGAATGATAGTGTTGAATAAAATAGCTCCAGTGGGAAGGAATGGTAGTGTTGAATAAAATAGCTCCAGTGGGAAGGAATTATAGTATTGAATGGAAAAGAACCAGTGGGAAGGAATGATAGTGTTGAATAAAATAGCTCCAGTGGGAAGGAATTATAGTATTGAATGGAAAAGAACCAGTGGGAAGGAATGATAGTGTTGAATGGAATAGCTCCAGTGGGAAGGAATGATAGTGTTGAATGAAATAGCTCCAGTGGGAAGGAATGATAGTGTTGAATGGAATAGCTCCAGTGGGAAGGAATTATAGTGTTGAATGGAATAGCTCCAGTGGGAATGAATTATAGTGTTGAATGGAATAGCTCCAGTGGGAATGAATTATAGTGTTGAATGGAATAGAACCAGTGGGAAGGAATTATAGTGTTGAATGGAAAAGAACCAGTGGGAAGGAATGATAGTGTTGAATGGAATAGCTCCAGTGGGAAGGAATGATAGTGTTGAATGAAATAGCTCCAGTGGGAAGGAATGATGGTGTTGAATGGAATAGCTCCAGTGGGAAGGAATTATAGTGTTGAATGGAATAGCTCCAGTGGGAAGGAATGATAGTGTTGAATGAAATAGAACCAGTGGGAAGGAATGATAGTGTTCAATGAAATAGCTCCAGTGGGAAGGAATTATAGTGTTGAATGGAATAGCTCCAGTGGGAAGGAATGATACTGTTGAATGGAATAGAACCAGTGGGAAGGAATTATAGTGTTGAATGGAATAGCTCCAGTGGGAAGGAATTATAGTGTTGAATGGAATAGCTCCAGTGGAAGGATATAAGTGTTGAATGGAATAGCTCCAGTGGGAAGGAATTATAGTGTTGAATGGAATAGCTCCACGGGGAAGGAATTATAGTGTTGAATGGAATAGAACCAGTGGGAAGGAATTATAGTGTTGAATGGAATAGCTCCAATGGGAAGGAATTATAGTGTTGAATGGAATAGCTCCACGGGGAAGGAATTATAGTGTTGAATGGAATAATGAACAGTGGGAAGGAATAATAGATGTGTTGAATGGAATAGAACCAGTGGGAAGGAATTATAGTGTTGAATGGAAAAGAACCAGTGGGAAGGAATGATAGTGTTGAATGGAATAGCTCCACGGGGAAGGAATTATAGTGTTGAATGGAATAGAACCAGTGGGAAGGAATTATAGTGTTGAATGGAATAGCTCCAATGGGAAGGAATTATAGTGTTGAATGGAATAGCTCCACGGGGAAGGAATTATAGTGTTGAATGGAATAGAACCAGTGGGAAGGAATTATAGTGTTGAATGGAATAGAACCAGTGGGAAGGAATTATAGTGTTGAATGGAAAAGAACCAGTGGGAAGGAATTATAGTGTTCAATGGAATAGCTCCAATGGGAAGGAATTATAGTGTTGAATGGAATAGCTCCAGTGGGAAGGAATTATAGTGTTGAATGGAATAGGTCCAGTGGGAAGGAATTATAGTGTTGAATGAATAGAACCAGTGGGAAGGAATTATAGTGTTGAATGAAAAGAACCAGTGGGAAGGAATTATAGTGTTCAATGAATAGCTCAATGGAAGGAATTATAGTGTTGAATGGAATAGCTCCAGTGGGAAGGAATTATAGTGTTGAATGGAATTGAACAGTGGAAGGAATTATAGTGTTGAATGGAATAGAACCAGTGGGAAGGAATTATAGTGTTCAATGGAATAGCTCCAGTGGGAAGGAATGATAGTGTTGAATGGAATAGAACCAGTGGGAAGGAATGATAGTGTTGAATGGAATAGAACCAGTGGGAAGGAATGATAGTGTTGAATGGAATAGAACCAGTGGGAAGGAATTATAGTGTTGAATGGAATAGAAACAGTGGGAAGGAATTATAGTGTTGAATGGAATAGAACCAGTGGGAAGGAATTATAGTGTTCAATGGAATAGAACCAGTGGGAAGGAATGATAGTGTTGAATGGAATAGACCAGTGGGAAGAATTATAGTGTTGAATGGAATTGAACCAGTGGGAAGGAATGATCGTGTTGAATGGAATAGCTCCAGTGGGAATGAATTATAGTGTTGAATGGAATAGCTCCAGTGGGAAGGAATTATAGTGTGGAATGGAATAGCTCCAGTGGGAAGGAATGATAGTGTTGAATGGAATAGAACCAGTGGGAAGGAATTATAGTGTTCAATGAATGAAACCAGTGGGAAGGAATGATAGTGTTGAATGGAATAGCCAGTGGGAAGAATTATAGTGTTAAATGGAATAGCTCCAGTGGGAATGAATTATAGTGTTGAATGGAATAGAACCAGTGGGAAGGAATTATAGTGTTGAATGGAATAGAACCAGTGGGAAGGAATTATAGTGTTGAATGGAATTGAGCCAGTGGGAAGGAATGATAGTGTTGAATGGAATAGAACCAGTGGGAAGGAATTATAGTGTTGAATGGAATAGCTCCAGTGGGAATGAATTATAGTGTTGAATGGAATTGAACCAGTGGGAAGGAATTATAGTGTTGAATGGAATAGACCAGTGGGAAGGAATTATAGTGTTGAATGGAATAGAACCAGTGGGAAGGAATGATAGTGTTGAATGGAATAGAACCAGTGGGAAGGAATTATAGTGTTGAATGGAATAGAACCAGTGGGAAGGAATGATAGTGTTGAATGGAATAGAACCAGTGGGAAGGAATTATAGTGTTGAATGGAATAGCTCCAGTGGGAATGAATTATAGTGTTGAATGGAATAGAACCAGTGGGAAGGAATTATAGTGTTGAATGGAATAGAACCAGTGGGAAGGAATTATAGTGTTGAATGGAATAGAACCAGTGGGAAGGAATGATAATGTTGAATGGAATAGCTCCAGTGGGAAGGAATTAAGTGTGGAATGGAATAGCTCCAGTGGGAAGGAATTATAGTGTGGAATGGAATAGAACCAGTGGGAAGGAATTATAGTGTTGAATGGAATAGAACCAGTGGGAAGGAATTATAGTGTTGAATGGAATAGAACCAGTGGGAAGGAATGATAGTGTTGAATGGAATAGCTACCAGTGGGAAGAATTATAGTGTTAATGGAATAGCTCCATGGGAAGAATTATAGTGTTGAATGGAATTAGAACCAGTGGGAAGGAATTATAGTGTTGAATGGAATAGCTCCAGTGGGAAGGAATTATAGTGTTGAATGGAATAGCCCAGTGGGAAGGAATTATAGTGTTGAATGGAATAGAACCAGTGGGAAGGAATTATAGTGTGAATGGAATAGACCCAGTGGGAAGAATTATAGTGTTGAATGGAATGTCCAGTGGGAATTATATAGTTGAATGATAGTCCAGTGGAATGAATATATGTTGAAGGAATAGACATGAAGGAAATTATTGTTGAATGAAAAAAACATTGGGAAGGAATTTAGTGTTAAAGGAATAACCAATGAAGAATTATAGTGTTCGAATTGAAAAACCAATGGAAGAATTAAGTTTGAATGTATGCTCCATGGAAGATATAGTTGATGGAATAAACCATGGAAGAATTATAGTGTTGAATTGAATAGACCAGTGGAAGGAATTATAGTGTTGAATGGAAAGAACCATGAAGGAATGAAATGTTGATGATAGTCTAGACAGTGGGAAGGAATATAATGTCAATGGAATACATCCAGTGGGAAGATTATGTGTGAATGGAATAGAACCAGTGGAAGGAATTATAGTGTTGTAATTGGAAAGAAACCATGGAAGGAATTATAGTGTTGAATGAAAGAACAGGGAAGAATTGATAGTGTTGAATGGAATAGACAGTGGAAGAATTATAGTGTTGAATGGAATAAGATACCAGTGAGGAATTTAGTGTTGAATGGAATTGAACCAGTGGAAGGACATGAAGTGTTGTGAATGGATAGCTCCAGTGGGAAGGAATTATAGTGTTGAATGAATAGAACCATTGTGATGGAATTTAGTGTTGAATGGAATGACCAGTGGGAAGGAATTATAGTGTGGAATGGAATAGAACCAGTGGGAAGGAATTATAGTGTTGAATGGAATAGCTCCAGTGGGAATTCCATAAAGTTGATGTTGTCCTAGTAATTTGTAAAAAAAAAAAAAAAACAAATTGATGTTGTCCTAGTAATTTGTAAAAAAAAACAAAAACAAATTGATGTTGTCCTAGTAATTTGTAAAAAAAAAAAAACAAATTGATGTTGTCCTAGTAATTTGTAAAAAAAAACAAAAACAAATTGATGTTGTCCTAGTAATTTGTAAAAAAAACAAAACAAATTGATGTTGTCCTAGTAATTTGTAAAAAAAAACAAAAACAAATTGATGTTGTCCTAGTAATTTGTAAAAAAAAACAAAAACAAATTGATGTTGTCCTAGTAATTTGTAAAAAAAAACAAAAACAAATTGATGTTGTCCTAGTAATTTGTAAAAAAAAACAAAAACAAATTGATGTTGTCCTAGTAATTTGTAAAAAAAAAGTTGATGTTCTTGCAATTTATAAAAAAAGTTGATGCTGTCCTAGTATTTTCTAAAAATAGTTGATATTGTCCTAGCAATTTGTAAAATAAAGTTGATGTTGTCCTAGCAATTTGTAAAATAAAGTTGATGTTGTCCTCGCAATTTGTAAAATAAAGTTGATGTTGTCCTAGCAATTTGTAAAATAAAGTTGATGTTGTCCTAGTAATTTGTAAAATTAGTTGATGTCCTAGCAATTTGTCAAAAAGTTGATGTTGTCCTAGTAGTTTGTAAAAAAAAACAAATTGATGTTGTCCTAGCAATTTGTAAAATAAAGTTGATTTTGTCCTAGCAATTTGTAAAATAAAGTTGATGTTGTCCTAGCAATTTGTAAAATAAAGTTGATGTTGTCCTATTAATTTATACAAATAATTGATGTTGTCCTAGCAATTTGTAAAATAAAGTTGATGTTGTCCAAGTAATTTATAAAAATAATTGATGTTGTCCTAGTAAATTATAAAAACAAATTTATGTTGTCCTAGCAATTTGTAAAATAAAGTTGATGTTGTCCTAGTAATTTGTAAAAATAAATTTATGTTGTCCTAGTAATTTTTAAAAAAATAAATTTATGTTGTCCTAGTAATTTGTAAAAAACTAAATTTATGTTGTCCTAGTAATTTGTAAAAAAAATATTTATGTTGTCCTAGTAATTTGTAAAAAATAAATTTATGTTGTCCTAGTAATTTGTAAAAAATAAATTTATGTTGTCCTAGTAATTTGTAAAAATAAATTTATGTTGTCCTAGTAATTTTTAAAAAATAAATTTATGTTGTCCTAGTAATTTGTAAAAAACTAAATTTATGTTGTCCTAGTAATTTGTAAAAAAAAATATTTATGTTGTCCTAGTAATTTGTAAAAAAATAAATTTATGTTGTCCTAGTAATTTGTAAAAAAATAAATTTATGTTGTCCTAGTAATTTGTAAAAAAATAAATTTATGTTGTCCTAGTAATTTGTAAAAATAAATTTATGTTGTCCTAGTAATTTTTAAAAAAATAAATTTATGTTGTCCTAGTAATTTGTAAAAAACTAAATTTATGTTGTCCTAGTAATTTGTAAAAAAATATTTATGTTGTCCTAGTAATTTGTAAAAAAATAAATTTATGTTGTCCTAGTAATTTGTAAAAAAATAAATTTATGTTGTCCTAGTAATTTGTAAAAAACTAAATTTATGTTGTCCTAGTAATTTGTAAAAAACTAAATTTATGTTGTCCTAGTAATTTGTAAAAAACTAAATTTATGTTGTCCTAGTAATTTTTTTAAAAAAAAGGTTGATGTTGTCCTAGCAATTTGTAAAAAAAAAGTTGTTGTCCTAGGCTGAAGAAAGATACACAGTCTGAAATGGATTTCAATCTTTTCCTTTTTCTTTTTTTTTTTTTTTATTTTAAAAAAATTGTCGAACTGATTTCATATGACTTCTTGAAATGAATTAAAGACACATCGTGCTAATAAACATCTAACCTGAGACCGTGTTTGAATGAGGAAAATTGACTGGTATAGTCAGTGTCATTGGGTCAGGTGGGGTCGACGATGAAGGAAGAGGAGGAGGTGAAGGAGGAGGAGGGGGAGGAGGAGGTGGTGAAGGAAGAGGAGGAGGAGGGGGAGGAGGGGAAGGGGGAGGAGGAGGTGGTGAAGGAAGAGGAGGAGGAGGTGAAGGAGGAGGAGGGGGAGAACATGGTGGAAGAGGAGGAGGAGGTGAAGGAGGAGGAGGGGGAGGAGGAGGTGAAGGAAGAGGGGGAGGAAGTCGAGGAGGAGGGGGAGGAGGAGGTGAAGGAAGAGGAGGAGGAAGTGAAGGAGGAGGAGGGGGAGGTGAAGGAGGAGGAGGAGGAGGAGGAGGTGAAGGAAGAGGGGGAGGAAGTCGAGGAGGAGGGGGAGGAGGAGGTGAAGGAAGGGGAGAAGTGAAGGAGGAGGAGGAGGAGGAGGGAGGAGGAGGAGGAGGAGGGGAGGGAGAGGAGGGGGAGGAGGGAGGTGAAGGAGAGGAGGAGGAGGAAAGGAGGAGGAGAGGAGGGGAGGGTGGAAGGAGAGGAGGAGGAAGAGGGGAGGAGGAGGAGGAGGAGGGGAGGAAGGAGGGGGGGGGAGGAGGGGAAGGAAGTAGAGAGGAAAGGAGAAGGAGGGGGAGGAGGAGGTGAAGGAAGAGGAGGAGGAAGTGAAGGAGGAGGAGGAAGTGAAGGAGGAGGAGGGGGAGGTGAAGGAGGAGAGGAGAGAAGGAGAGAGAGAGAAGAGAAGGAGAAGAAGAGGAAGGAAGTGAAGAGAGAGAGGAGAAGGAGAGAGGAGAGAGGAGGAGGAGAGGAGGAGGAGGAGTGAAGGAAGAGAGGAGGGTGAAGGAGGAGAGGAAGGAGGAGAAGAAGAGGAAGAGGAGGAGGAGAGAGTGAAGGAAGAGGAGAGGAAGTGAAGGAGGAGGAGAGGGGAGGAGAGTGAGGAGAGGAGAGAAGAAGAGTGAAAGAGTAGAATGAAGAGAGAGGAGATGAGGAGGAAGAAATGAGGAGAGAGGGAGAAGAGGAGAGAAGAGGTGAAAGGAGGAGGAGAAGGATAGGTGAGAGGAGAGAGGAAATATAAGAAGAAAAGAGGAGGAGAGAGAGTAAAAGGAAGATGAGAGAGAAGATAGAAGAGAAAGAAGTAGAAAAGAAGAAAAGAAGAAAGAGAGAAAAGAAGAGAAGATGAAGAGAGTAGAGAAAGAGAAGAGAAGAAGAATAGAGGGTAGAGAGGGAGGAGGAGAAAGGAAGAAGAAGAAGAAGAAGAATGGAAGAGAGAAGAAGAAGAAGAAGAAGAAGAAGAAAAAGAAAAGAAAAGGAAGAAAAGAAGAAGAAGGAAGAAGAAGAAGAAGAAGAAGAAGAAGAAGAAGAAGAAGAAGAAGAAGAAGAAGAAGAAGAAGAAGAAAGAGAAATAAATTAATGAGAAGAAAAAAGGAAAAGACGGAGAACAATGATGATGATGATGATGATGATGATGATGATGATGATGATGATGATGATGATGATGATGGTTTCGATGATGTTGATAGGAGGAGGAGGACGAAGAGAGGAAGGAGAGGACAAGAAGAATGAGGAGAACATCATTATTATCATTATCATCGTCATCAAAGGAGGGTGTTAGGCTTGGGCCTGTCTTTATATCAGCGCTCTGGTCTCAGTCTAGACAAATTACAGGTGTCCCAAAAAATGTTAACACAATACAAAAAACTGTAAATGCTGGATGTAAACAAATTTAATTATTATTGAAAAAGTAGTTAAAATTCATTGATAAAAAAACACCAATTGTCAATAGTTTAAAAACACCGATTAAAGGATACTTGTCAATAGTTTAAAAACACCGATTAAAGGATACTTGTCAATAGTTTAAAAACACCGATTAAAGGATACTTGTCAATAGCTTAAAACACAAATAAAGGATACTTGTCATAGTTAAAAAAACAATTAAAGGATACTTATCATAGTTTAAAAACAACAATTAAAGGATACTTGTCAATAGTTCAAAAACAACAATTAAAGGATAATTGTCAATAGTTTAAAAACACAAATTAAAGGATACTTGTCAATAGTTTAAAAACACCAATTAAAGGATACTTGTCAATAGTTTTAAAACACCAATTAAAGGATACTTGTCAATAGTTTTAAAAACACCAATTAAAGGATACTTGTCAATAGTTTTAAAACACCATTAAAGGATACTTGTCAATAGTTTAAAACACCAATTAAAGGATACTTGTCAATAGTTTTAAAACACCAGTTAAAGGATACTTGTCAATAGTTTTAAAACACCAGTTAAAGGATACTTGTCAATAGTTTAAAAACACCAATTAAAGGATACTTGTCAATAGTTTAAAAACACAATTAAAGGATACTTGTCAATAGTTTAAAAACACCAATTAAAGGATACTTGTCAATAGTTTTAAAACACAAATTAAAGGATACTTGTCAATAGTTTTAAAACACCAATTAAAGGATACTTGTCAATAGTTTAAAAACACCAATTAAAGGATACTTGTCAATAGTTTAAAAACACCAATTAAAGGATACTTGTCAATAGTTTTAAAACACCAGTTAAAGGATACTTGTCAATAGTTTAAAAACACCAATTAAAGGATACTTGTCAATAGTTTAAAAACACCAATTAAAGGATACTTGTCAATAGCTTAAAAACACCAGTTAAAGGATACTTGTCAATAGTTTTAAAACACAAATTAAAGGATACTTGTCAATAGTTTAAAAACACCAATTAAAGGATACTTGTCAATAGCTTTAAAACACCAATTAAAGGATACTTGTCAATAGTTTTAAAACACCAATTAAAGGATACTTGTCAATAGTTAAAAACACCAATTAAAGGATACTTGTCAATAGTTTTAAAACACCAGTTAAAGGATACTTGTCAATAGTTTTAAAACACCAGTTAAAGGATACTTGTCAATAGTTTTATACTTTAAAAATAAATATACTTTATTAATGCCACGTTTCCAATTATTTTGAATATATATACGTTTTGTTTTTGGGTTTGTTTGTTTTTGTTTTTTGTTTTTTTGGACACCCTGTATATTGAGAGGGGTTGCCATCCTGCTCACCGTGACAATAAAAAGCAAAAATCAATAAGATTACCCAGAATGCCTGTACGGACTTGACATGGTCGGGCTCAGTTGTTCTGATAAATCTGTTATGTCGAATTCCTGACTTTTCAAACAAATTCTGTGAGGAGGCAAAAAATACTTGGGGAAAATGTTACAATGACAGGAGGTGGGAAGTGCCATAAACAGATGAGGAGAAATGTTGAGATGCATTACATTTGTTGAGTTATGACATTTTCTCCTCCATCACCTTCACCTTCTTCTCCTTCTTCTTCTCCTTCTCCCTTTCCTTATTCACCTTCTCCTTCTTCTTCTTCTCCTTCTTCTTCTTGCTGCTACTGCAACACAAATTTACGGTCTACTTCAATGATCATTGTTTAAACATAAGACAAAACTCGTTCGTTATTCGTATTGTCCAGAAATTGAACAATTTGAAATTTTGGAACAAAGAGTTAAAAATCTGTGGATTATTTCAAGGTGTTAGTAGACAGGGAAAATGTGATGAGATATTTATATATGACGAATGATACTTGTTTGCACTGCTGTTGAATGCCTTTCAATCTTGTATGTAAATATAAGGCATATCGCCCTATACGAATGTTATGTTATTGAAACTACTACAACTACTACTACCACTACTACTACTACTACTACTACTACTACTACTACTACTACTACTACTACTACTACTACTACTAGTAGTAGTAGTAGTAGTAGTAGTAGTAGTAGTAGTAATAGAAGTAGCAGTAGTAGTTAGTAGTAGTAGTAGTAGTTGTAGTAGTAGTAGTAGTAGTAGTAGTTAGTAGTAGTAGTAGTAGTAGTATGTAGTAGTAGTAGTAGTAGTGTAGTAGTAGTAGTAGTATAGTAATAGTAGTTGTAGTAGTGTAGTAGTAGTAGTAGTAGTAGTAGTAGTAGTAGTAGTAGTAGTAGTAGTAGTAGTAGTAGTAGTAGTAGTAGTAGTAATAGAAGTAGCAGTAGTAGTAGTAGTAGTAGTAGTAGTAGTAGTAGTAGTAGTAGTAGTAGTAGTAGTAGTAGTAGTAGTATATAGTAGTTGTGTAGTAGTAGTAGTAGTAGTAGTAGTGTAGTAAGTAGTAGTAGTAGTTAGGGTAGTTGTATAGTAGTAGTAGTATAGTAGTATAGTAGTATAGTAGTAGTAGTATATAGTATAGTATAGTAGTAGTAGTAGTAATAGTAGTAGTAGTAGTAGTAATAGTAAGTAGTAGTAGAATAGTAGTAGTATGTAGTATGTATAGTATAATAGTAGTAGTAGTAGTAGTTAGTAGTAGTAATAGTAGTAGTTAGTAGTAGTAGTAGTAGTTGTAGTAGATAGTAGTAGTAGTAGTAGTAGTAGTAGTAAGTAGTAGTAGTAGTAGAGTATATAATAATATAGATAATATATAATAATAATAATTAATAATAATAATAATATAATATATAAAATAATAATAATAATAATAATAATAATAATAATAATAATAATAATAATAATAATAATAATAATAATATAATAATATAATAATAATAATAATAATAATAATAATAATAATAATAATAATAATAATAATAATATATAATTAATAATAATAATAATAATAATAATAATAATAATAATAATAATAATAATAATAATAATAATAATAATAATAATAATAGTATCAACAACAACAATCATCGTAATCATTATATCGTCACCTTGAACTTCAACGAGACGTCATCACAAAAGGTCAAAGGGTCAACCTTGGCAGAAGATGCAGCTTGTTGTATCTGTGATGAGATGAAGATGCTTGACTATTAATATGTTTACGGAAATTTCTTTAATCTAAGGTACTTAAAAAACTTATCCTCTACATAATTCTCTTATTCTGTGCCCATGACAAGTTGTAAAGCAGCCATTTGGTGACAGATTGTTTAGGATGCAGCGCGAGACACAGTAGATAAAAAAAACACAAAGACAACAACAATCTTTCAATCACGAAGCCAAAAACACAAAGACAACAACCATCTTTCAATCACAAAGCCAAAAACACAAAGACAACAACCATCTTTCAATCACAAAGCCAAAAACACAAAGACAACAACCATCTTTCAATCACGAAGCCAAAAACACAAAGACAACAACCATCTTTCAATCACGAAGCCAAAAACACAAAGACAACAACAACCTTTCGATCAAGGAGCCAAAAACACAAAGACAACAAACATCATTCAATCACAAAGCCAAAAACACAAAGACAACAACCATCTTTAAATCGAAAGCCAAAAACACAAAGACAACAACCATCTTTCAATCAGGAAGCCAAAAACACAAAGACAACAAACATCATTCAATCACAAAGCCAAAAACACAAAGACAACAACCATCTTTCAATCACGGAGCCAAAAGCACAAAGACAACAAACATCTTTCAATCGAAAGCCAAAAACACAACGACAACAAACATCATTCAATCGAAAGCCAAAAACACAAAGATAACAACCATCTTTCAATCGAAAGCCAAAAACACAAAGACAACAACCATCTTTCAATCGAAAGCCAAAAACACAAAGACAACAACCATCTTTCAATCGAAAGCCAAAAACACAAAGATAACAACCATCTTTCAATCGAAAGCCAAAAACACAAAGATAACAACCATCTTTCAATCAGGAAGCCAAAAACAAAAAGACAACAACCATCTTTCAATCGAAAGCCAAAAACACAAAGATAACCATCTTTCAATCGAAAGCCAAAAACAGAGACAACAACCATCTTTCAATCAGGAAGCCAAAAACACAAAGACAACAACCATCTTTCAATCACGAAGCCAAAAACACAAAGACAACAACCATCTTTCAATCACGAAGCCAAAAACACAAAGACAACAACCATCTTTCAATCAGGAAGCCAAAAACACAAAGACAACAACCATCTTCCAATCGAAAGCCAAAAACACAAAGACAACAACCATCTTCCAATTGAAAGCCAAAAACACAAAGACAACAACCATCTTCCAATCGAAAGCCAAAAACACAAAGACAACAACCATCTTCCAATCGAAAGCCAAAAACACAAAGACAACAACCATCTTCCAATCGAAAGCCAAAAACACAGAGACAACAACCATCTTTCAATCGAAAGCCAAAAACACAAAGACAACAACCATCTTCCAATCGAAAGCCAAAAACGCAGAGACAACAACCATCTTCCAATCGAAAGCCAAAAACACAAAGACAACAACCATCTTCCAATCGAAAGCCAAAAACACAAAGACAACAACCATCTTCCAATTGAAAGCCAAAAACACAAAGACAACAACCATCTTCCAATCGAAAGCCAAAAACACAAAGACAACAACCATCTTTCAATCAGGAAGCCAAAAACAAAAAGACAACAACCATCTTTCAATTGAAAGCCAAAAACACAAAGACAACAACCATCTTCCAATCGAAAGCCAAAAACACAAAGACAACAACCATCTTTCAATCAGGAAGCCAAAAACAAAAAGACAACAACCATCTTTCAATCGAAAGCCAAAAACACAGCCTTTCCTTCATACCCAAAAGGCCCCAAGTTCGTCTACCCACCGCACTGTCTGGTCTTGACCAAGTCACATAACCTTAACTCACTTTGTGACGCTGCCTGACGCTTGCGATATTCCAGTCTTCCCTTGGAATGGTTTTAAAGGAATATTTCCCCTTAGGGATGAATAAGGGAATGTATTTATATATTATTTATTATTTTTATTATTTAAATTGTGGAATTGATTCTGCAAAATATTTTAAAATTTCTTCTTTTTTTATAATTAGGACATGTTAAATGTTTGTTTTTAATTTTTTTTTTACAGCGCTGGCGACACATTTAGGTCATTTCAGCGCCGTAAAAAGAAAATGGAAAGTGAAAAAATTCTGAAATGACAGGTAAGGGTATCCAAGAAAATGCAGGACAAAGGGGAATTGGTTCCAATAGGGCACAGATGTAAATTCCAAGAGCACATTATCAATGTACTTAGTTTGAGATCACCTAAAAGTCTCATTCAAACACCAGCACAGGATCCCATGGAGAGGAATACACTCAAATATTTTCAGAATATTTCCAAAACAGAAAACATAGAGAGGTGACAAGGAAAATATATCATCTCCCAGAACTAACAAACATTTGACTGTTTTCCTCTCAGCCAAGGATTCCAGCAAGGGCCAAGACGAAGACAGAAAACGACTCAGAAAATAGATCTAGGGCAATAGAAGATGCAGCAAGTGACCTCCTGCCCACTATTCTATGGACTCTAACCAATTACTGGGATGTCACAGAAACAGTAGAATTACTATGGACCCTAACCAATTACTGGGATGTCACAGAAACAGTAGAATTACTATGGACCCTAACCAGTTACTGGGATGTCACAGAAACAGTAGAATTACTATGGACTCTAACCAATTACTGGGATGTCACAGAAACAGTAGAATTACTATGGACCCTAACCAGTTACTGGGATGTCACAGAAACAGTAGAATTACTATGGACCCTAACCAATTACTGGGATGTCACAGAAACAGTAGAATTACTATGGACCCTAACCAATTACTGGGATGTCACAGAAACAGTAGAATTACTATGGACCCTAACCAATTACTTGGATGTCACAGAAACAGTAGAATTACTATGGACCCTAACCAATTACTGGGATGTCACAGAAACAATAGAATTACTATGGACCCTAACCAATTACTTGGATGTCAAAGAAACAATAGAATTACTATGGACCCTAACCAATTACTGGGATGTCAGAGAAACAATAGAATTACTATGGACCCTAACCAGTTACTGGGATGTCACAGAAACAGTAGAATTACTATGGACCCTAACCAATTACTTGGATGTCACAGAAACAGTAGAATTACTATGGACCCTAACCAATTACTTGGATGTCACAGAAACAATAGAATTACTATGGACCCTAACCAATTACTTGGATGTCACAGAAACAGTAGAATTACTATGGACCCTAACCAATTACTGGGATGTCACAGAAACAGTAGAATTACTATGGACCCTAACCAAATTACTGGGATGTCACAGAAACAGTAGAATTACTATGGACCCTAACCAATTACTTGGATGTCACAGAAACAGTAGAATTACTATGAACCCTAACCAATTACTGGGATGTCACAGAAACAGTAGAATTACTATGGACCCTAACCAATTACTGGGATGTCACAGAAACAATAGAATTACTATGGACCCTAACCAATTACTGGGATATCACAGAAACAGTAGAATTACTATGGACCCTAACCAATTACTTGGATATCACAGAAACAGTAGAATTACTATGGACCCTAACCAATTACTTGGATGTCACAGAAACAGTAGAATTACTATGGACCCTAACCAATTACTGGGATGTCACAGAAACAGTAGAATTTGCTTCTAAGTAATTTGGTCTCAGTTACAGCTAGCCAAAGTGTTCCAAGCTACTGGAACCTGCTGACTGGAAAAAGTAATAACAAAAATGAATATGATAGCTTGAAAAAAGAACAAAATACCAAATAAGGAACGCTTCGGTCTCAAAACCGTTCTTCAGCCGACAACAAAAAACAATGAAAACATAAATATGTTACTTAAAAACCAGACAGAGTCATCGGTAACCAAAACGTTCCAAGTTTGATATTTTGTTTTAGAAGCTTTTGTTACTTTTTTCACATACTTTACTCAGTGACAAACATGATTTGTATCGCCTTGGCTGCTGCTCTGTGACAGTTTTGTGCGATTTGAAAGGCTTGGCCTGTTCTTGACCAATGACAGATCCTGTCTCTAAACTATTAGAACTTGGATTTTGTTCTACTTTTATTGCTTGAGAACAATCTGACCTTTCATTATATTTCAGGAAAAGTGTGGTGCAGGCACTAGTATCAGAGAGAGAGAGAGAGAGAGAGAGAGAGAGAGAGAGAGAGAGAGAGAGAGAGAGAGAGAGAGAGAGAGAGAGAGAGGCGGAGGGTGTCGTGTCAAGTGATCCTGATTTTGTCAGTGACTCCATGACTCTTTATTCTGGTTTCATCTGGCACTTCTCCATACCTTATTTTCCGCATCTTTATTTACATTTTTTTGCAGCGCTCATATTCTCAATGTAGTCAGGAAGTGGTTGTGGTGGTGATTTGTATCGAAGAAAACAGAAGAGAAATAGACGACAGATTTGGGGGAAAAAAGACCCTACCATCAGCTCACACCAACCTTTAAGCCATGTTCATCTGTTCCTGTTGTGAAGAGCGTTTTTCTTCCTTTGATTCGGTGCCATCTGGCAGATGCATCGGCTAACAAGGCACAATACAAATGTCCAATGTGTGGGGCTGATATAGAAACACAAAGTGTGGGGCTGATATAGAAACACACAGTGTGGGGCTGATATAGAAACACAAAGTGTGGGGCTGATATAGAAACACACAGTGTGGGGCTGATATAGAAACACAAAGTGTGGGACTGATATACAAACACACAGTGTGGGGCTGATATACAAACACACAGTGGGGTGGCTGATATAGAAACACACAAGTGTGGGGCTGATATAGAAACACAAGTGTGGGGCTGATATAGAAACACACAGTGTGGGGCTGAGATAGAAACACACAGTGTGGGGCTGATATAGAAACACAGTGTGGGGCTGATATAGAAACAACAGTGTGGGGCTGATATAGAAACACACAGGGTGTATGTGGGGCTGATATAGAAACACACAGTGTGGGGCTGATATAGAAACACAAAGTGTGGGGCTGATATAGAAACACACAGTGTGGGGCTGATATACAAACACACAGTGTGGGGCTGATATAGAAACACAAAGTGTGGGGCTGATATAGAAACACACAGTGTGGGCTGATATAAAAACAACAGTGTGGGGCTGATATAGAAACACAAAAGTGTGGGGCTGATATACAAACACACAGTGTGGGGCTGATATAAAACACAACAGTGTGGGCTGATATAAAACACACAGTGTGGGGCTGTGGTAGAAACAAGTCTGAAAAACACAAGTGTGGGGCTGATATAGAAACACAAAAGTGTGGGGCTGATATACAAACACACAGTGTGGGGCTGATATAGAAACACAAAGTGTGGGGCTGATATAGAAACACAACGTGTGGGGCTGATATAGAAACACACAGTGTGGGCTGATATAGAAACACACAGTGTGGGACTGATATAGAAACACAACGTGTGGGGCTGATATAGAAACACACAGTGTGGGGCTGATATAGAAACACACAGTGTGGGGCTGATATAGAAACACACAGTGTGGGGCTGATATAGAAACACACAGTGTGGGGCTGATATAGAAACACAAAGTGTGGGGCTGATATAGAAACACACAGTGTGGGGCTGATATAGAAACACACAGTGTGGGGCTGATATAGAAACACACAGTGTGGGGCTGATATAAAACACAAAGTGTGGGGCTGATATAGAAACACACAGTGTGGGGCTGATATAGAAACACACAGTGTGGGGCTGATATAGAAAACAAGTGTGGGGCTGATATAGAAACACACAGTGTGGGGCTGATATAGAAACACACAGTGTGGGGCTGATATAGAAACACACAGTGTGGGGCTGATATAGAAACACACAGTGTGGGGCTGATATAGAAACACAAAGTGTGGGGCTGATATAGAAACACACAGTGTGGGGCTGATATAGAAACACACAGTGTGGGGCTGATATAGAAACACACAGTGTGGGGCTGATATAGAAACACACAGTGTGGGGCTGATATAAAACACAAAGTGTGGGGCTGATATAGAAACACAAAGTGTGGGGCTGATATAGAAACACACAGTGTGGGGCTGATATAAAACACACATGTGTGGGGCTGATATAGAAACACACAAGTGTGGGGCTGATATAGAAACACACAAGTGTGGGGCTGATATAAAACACAAAGTGTGGGCTGTAGAACACCGTGGGCTGATATAGAACACACAGTGTGGGGCTGATATAGAAACACACAGTGTGGGGCTGATATAGAAACACACAGTGTGGGGCTGATATAGAAACCACAATAGTGGGGCTGATATAGAACACACAGTGTGGGGCTGATATAGAAACACAAAGTGTGGGGCTGATATAGAAACACACAGTGTGGGGCTGATATAGAAACACACAGTGTGGGGCTGATATAGAACACAAGTGTGGGGCTGATATAAAACACAGTGTGGGCTGATATAGAAACACACAGTGTGGGGCTGATATAGAAACACACAAGTGTGGGGCTGATATAGAAACACACAGTGTGGGGCTGATATACAAACACACAGTGTGGGCTGATAAAAACACAAAGTGTGGGGCTGATATACAAACACACAGTGTGGGGCTGATATAGAAACACACAGTGTGGGGCTGATATAGAAACACAAAGTGTGGGGCTGATATAGAAACACACAGTGTGGGCTGATATAGAAACACAAAGTGTGGGGCATAGAAACACAGGTGGGGACTGATATAAAACACACAGTGTGGGCTGAAAACAAAGTGTGACGAACAAAAGTGTGGCTATAAACCAGTGGTTAAACCATGGCACAGTGTGGTGATAAACCAGTGGGCTGTATAACACAGGTGGGCTGATAAGAACAACAGTGTGGCTGAATAGAAACACAAGTGGTGATAAAACCAAGTGGGGTGAAAAACACAAGTGTGGTGATATAAACAATGTGGTGTAAACAATGTGGCGATTAGAACACACGTTGGCGATAAAACCACAGGGGGCGATATAACCAAGTGGGCTGATATAAAACACAGTGTGGGCTGATATAAAACAAAGTGTGGGTGTAAGAAAAGGTGGGCTGATATAACACAGTTGGCTGATATAAAAACAGTGTGGCTGTTAAAAACACAAGTGTGGCTTATAACACAGGTGGGCTGATATAGAAACACAGTTGGCTGATATAAACAGTGTGGCTGATATAAACATAGAAACCAGTGGGCTGATAGAAACACACAGTGTGGGCTGATATAGAAACACAAAGTGTGGTGAAAAACACAGTGTGGGCTGATATAGAAACACAAGTGTGGGCTGATATAGAAACACAAAGTGTGGGGCTGATATAGAAACACAAAGTGTGGGGCTGATATAGAAACACAAGTGTGGGGCTGATATAGAAACACAAGTTGGGCTGATATAGAAACACAAAGTGTGGGCTGATTAGAAACACAAAGTGTGGGGCTGATATAGAAACACACAGTGTGGGGCTGATATAGAACACAAGGGGCTGATAGAACAAGTGTGGGCTGATATAAAACACACAGTGTGGGGCTGATATAGAAACACAAAGTGTGGGGCTGATATAGAAACACACAGTGTGGGGCTGATACAAGTTGGGCTGATATAGAAACACAAGTGTGGGGCTGATATAGAAACACAGTGTGGGGCTGATATAGAAAACACAGTGTGGGGCTGATATAGAAACACAAGTGTGGGGCTGATATAGAAACACAAGTGTGTGATAAGATACAAAAGTGTGGGGTTAGAAAACACATGTGGGGTATATAGAAACACAGTGTGGGCTGATATAGAAACACAAGTGGGCTGTATAAGAAACACAAGTGTGGGCTGATATAGAAACACACAAGTGTGGGGCTGATATAGAAACACAAGTGTGGGGTATATAGAACACAAGTTCTGATAGAACAAAGTGTGGGCTGATATAGAAACAACAGTGTGGGGTTACACTTGGACTATAAACACAAAGTGTGGGGCTGATATAAAACACAAAGTGTGGGCTGATATAGAAACACAAAGTGGCGATATAGAAACAATGGGGCTATAACAAGTGGGGGATATAGAAACACACAGTGTGGGGCTGTATAGAACACAAAGTGTGGGCTATATAGAAACACAAGTGTGGGTGATATAGAAACACAAAGTGTGGGATGATAAGAAACACAAAGTGGTGATAGAAACGTCTGATATAGAAACACAAAGTGTGGGGCTGATATAAAACACAAAGTGTGGGTGTGGACGTTGGTATAGAACACAAAGGGCTGATGAGTGGGGTGATATAGAAACACAAAGTGTGGGGTGATAAGTAAACACAAAGTTGGGGCTGAATAGAAACACAAGAGTGATATGAAACACATGGCTGATTAGAAACACAATGTGATGGGAAACAACAAAGTGTGGGTGATAAGAAACACAAAGTGTGGGGCGATATAGAAAACACAAGTGTGGGTGATATAGAAACACAAAGTTGGGCTGTATAGAAACACATAGCAACACGACAAGTGTAGGTGTAGGAAACAGCACAGTGTGGATGCAGATGTACAGACACAATGCATGTGATTAGGGAAGGGACAGCCAGTGTTGTATAGGACACATAGCCGATGTCACGCTGACACAATGCATACGGTTAGGGAAGGGACAGCCAGTGTTGTATAGGACACATAGCAGATGTCACAATGACACAATGCATATGGTTAGGGAAGGGACAGCCAGTGTTGTATAGGACACATAGCAGATGTCACGATGACACAATGCATATGGTTAGGGAAGGGACAGCCAGTGTTGTATAGGACACATAGCAGATGTCACGCTGACACAATGCATATGGTTAGGGAAGGGACAGCCAGTGTTGTATAGGACACATAGCAGATGTCACGCTGACACAATGCACATGGTTAGGGAAGGGACAGCCAGTGTTGTATAGGACACATAGCCGATGTCACGCTGACACAATGCATACGGTTAGGGAAGGGACAGCCAGTGTTGTATAGGACACATAGCAGATTCACGCTGACACAATGCATATTATTAGGGAAGGGACACCCAGTGTTGTATAGGACACATAGCAGATGTCACACTGATACAATGCATATGATTAGGAAGGGACAGCCAGTGTTGTATAGGACACATAGCAGATGTCACGCTGACACAATGCATATGGTTAGGGAAGGGACAGCTAGTGTTGTATAGGACACATAGCAGATGTCACGCTGACACAATGCATATGGTCAGGGAAGGGACAGCCAGTGTTGTATAGGACACATAGCAGATGTCACGCTGACACAACGCATATGGTCAGGGAAGGGACAGCCAGTGTTGTAAAGGACACATAGCAGATGTCAGGCTGACACAACGCATATGGTTAGGGAAGGGACAGCCAGTGTTGTATAGGACACATAGCAGATGTCACACTGACACAATGCATATGATTAGGGAAGGGACAGCCAGTGTTGTATAGGACACATAGCAGATGTCACAATGACACAATGCATATGGTTAGGGAAGGGACAGCCAGTGTTGTATAGGACACAAAGCAGATGTCAAGCTGACACAATGCATACGGTTAGGGAAGGGACAGCCAGTGTTGTATAGGACACATAGCAGATGTCAAGCTGACACAATGCATATGGTTAGGGAAGGGACAGCCAGTGTTGTATAGGACACATAGCAGATGTCACGCTGACACAATGCATATTATTAGGGAAGGGACAGCCAGTGTTGTATAGGACACATAGCAGATGTCACGCTGACACAATGCATATGGTTAGGGAAGGGACAGCCAGTGTTGTATAGGACACATAGCAGATGTCACGCTGACACAATGCATATGGTTAGGGAAGGGACAGCCAGTGTTGTATAGGACACATAGCAGATGTCACACTGACACAATGCATACAGTTAGGGAAGGGACAGCCAGTGTTGTATAGGACACATAGCCGATGTCACGCTGACAAATGCATATGGTTAGGGAAGGGACAGCCAGTGTTGTATAGGACACATAGCAGATGTCACGCTGACACAATGCATATGGTTAGGGAAGGGACAGCCAGTGTTGTATAGGACACATAGCAGATGTCACGCTGACACAATGCATATGGTTAGGGAAGGGACAGCCAGTGTTGTATAGGACACATAGCAGATGTCACAATGACACAATGCATATGGTTAGGGAAGGGACAGCCAGTGTTGTATAGGACACATAGCAGATGTCACGCTGACACAATGCATATGGTTAGGGAAGGGACAGCCAGTGTTGTATAGGACAAGGAGAGTGCTCAAGGCAAGAATACAAAGATAAAGAAGGAGTGGGAGGAGGAAGAGAAGAGAAGGGGGATGAAAAGGAGGAGGAAGAGGAGGATGAGAAGAAGAAGAAGAAGAAGAAGAAGAAGAAGAAGAAGAAGAAGAAGAAGAAGAAGAAGAAGAAGAAGAAGAAGAAGAAGAAGAAGAAGAAGAAGAAGAAGAAGAAGAAGAAGAAGAAGAAGACTTTGTATCTGGTGACAGCTATTTTGACCAACAGAAAGAAATACCAAGCCTCATTGATATGACTCGAGGGTGTAAAAGTCGATGACAAGACCAACCATGCATCTATCCGTAGCTCACCTGCATTCACATAAAAAATTGGTGTTGTGATCAAATGAAATCTTTTCTCATCCTGGTCAGATTTCACTGAAAATGACCTTGACCGACTTCTCCAGGCTAAGGTCAATTGGATGGATCCACAGTGATGAACAGGAAAACACTTGAAATGCTTGAAGCATCTAAATCCAGTCATCGTTATGACCTGTGGAAACAATTAACATACAAGGGCCGGCTGATATACAACAACTGTTTTGTTATAACTTGTTTTGTTTTTAATTAATAGCACATACAAACATAATACATGAAAAGAAAGCTTGGAATCTCAGCGACGACGTATCGTACCATTTATTTTTCTCCATAATCGCCATCACCAGCAACACAGAGCTGCCAACACTCAACTAGTTGGCGTATGTCATCAGCGAAGAATCCTGGTGATTTTGCTTGGCACTATCGACAAACATCTGCACTACCCCCAAAAGGACTGCTGTCACTGTAACGCTTTCTTTCAAACATTTCTTGAGCTCGAGGAACAAGAAATAATCAGATGGGATAAGATCCGAACCATACGCTGGGTGCTGTAAGGTCAAATGTTTGGAATCAATGCGTCTTGGGATTGACGATTAGTGTGTGGTCGCACATTGTCATGTTGCAATATCGAATCTCTATCACCTTGTCATAGCCCCCCCCCCCCCCCCCCCCCCCCAGTCTATTTTTGAGGAATCGTAGAGTTGAAACACATTGTCTACAACTCACTATTTGCCCTAGTTCAAGAAATTCCATGTGAACTATGCCTTCCATATCTCAGAAAATGGTAAACAAGACTTTTCTCGAAGAGACATCGACTTTGAATTTTTTGGACTTGAAGAAGATTTATGCCTGCACTCCAATGACTGCACTTTGGTTTCCGGGTCGTAGTGTTAGACCCAGATCCTTTACCAGTCACAATTTTCTGCAGAAAAGTCTCTCCTTACTTGTCACATCGTTTCAAATGCTTTTTCTCCTCACTTTCATGTTGCCTATACTACTGTTAAATGAATCTGATGTTGCCTATACTACTGTTAAACGAATCTGAGGTTGCCTCTATACTACTGTTAAATGAATCTGATGTTGCCTATACTACTGTTAAATGAATCTGATGTTGCCTCTATACTACTGTTAAATGAATCTGAGGTTGCCTCTATACTACTGTTAAATGAATCTGAGGTTGCCTCTATACTACTGTTAAATGAATCTGAGGTGGCCTCTATACTACTGTTAATGAATCTGATGTTGCCTATACTACTGTTAAATGAATCTGAGGTTGCCTATATACTACTGTTAAATGAATCTGATGTTGCCTCTATACTACTGTTAAATGAATCTGATGTTGCCTATACTACTGTTAAATGAATCTGATGTTGCCTCTATACTACTGTTAAATGAATCTGATGTTGCCTCTATACTACTGTTAAATGAATCTGATGTTGCCTATACTACTGTTAAATGAAACTGATGTTGCCTCTATACTACTGTTAAATGAATCTGAGGTTGCCTCTATACTACTGTTAAATGAATCTGATGTTGCCTATACTACTGTTAAATGAATCTGATGTTGCCTCTATACTACTGTTAAATGAATCTGATGTTGCCTATACTACTGTTAAATAAATCTGATGTTGCCTATACTACTGTTAAATGAATCTGAGGTTGCCTCTATACTACTGTTAAATGAATCTGAGGTTGCCTCTATACTACTGTTAAATGAATCTGATGTTGCCTATACTACTGTTAAATGAATCTGAGGTTGCCTCTATACTACTGTTAAATAAATCTGATGTTGCCTCTATACTACTGTTAAACGAATCTGATGTTGCCTCTATACTACTGTTAAATGAATCTGATGTTGCCTATACTACTGTTAAATGAATCTGAGGTTGCCTCTATACTACTGTTAAATAAATCTGATGTTGCCTCTATACTACTGTTAAATGAATCTGAGGTTGCCTATACTACTGTTAAATGAATCTGAGATTGCCAATACTACTGTTAAATGAATCTGATGTTGCCTCTATACTACTGTTAAATGAATCTGAGGTTGCCTCTATACTACTGATAAACGAATCTGAGGTTGCCTCTATACTACTGTTAAATGAATCTGATGTTGCCTATACTACTGTTAAATGAATCTGATGTTGCCTCTATACTACTGTTATATGAATCTGAGGTTGCCTATATACTACTGTTAAATGAATCTGATGTTGCATCTATACTACTGTTAAATGAATCTGAGGTTGCCTCTATACTACTGTTAAATGAATCTGAGGTTGCCTCTATACTACTGTTAAATGAATCTGATGTTGCCTCTATACTACTGTTAAATGAATCTGATGTTGCCTCTATACTACTGTTAAATGAATCTGATGTTGCCTATACTACTGTTAAATGAATCTGAGGTTGCCTCTATACTACTGTTAAATGAATCTGATGTTGCCTCTATACTACTGTTAAATGAATCTGAGGTTGCCTCTATACTACTGTTAAATGAATCTGAGGTTGCCTCTATACTACTGTTAAATGAATCTGAGGTTGCCTATACTACTGTTAAATGAATCTGATGTTGCCTCTATACTACTGTTAAATGAATCTGAGGATGCCTATACTAATGTTAAATGAATCTGATGTTGCCTCTATACTACTGTTAAATGAATCTGATGTTGCCTATACTACTGTTAAATGAATCTGAGGTTGCCTCTATACTACTGTTAAATGAATCTGATGTTGCCTATACTACTGTTAAATGAATCTGAGGTTGCCTATATACTACTGTTAAATGAATCTGATGTTGCCTCTATACTACTGTTAAATGAATCTGATGTTGCCTATACTACTGTAAAATGAATCTGATGTTGCCTCTATACTACTGTTAAATGAATCTGATGTTGCCTCTATACTACTGTTAAATGAATCTGAGGTTGCCTCTATACTACTGTTAAATGAATCTGATGTTGCCTCTATACTACTGTTAAATGAATCTGATGTTGCCTCTATATTACTGTTAAATGAATCTGATGTTGCCTCTATACTACTGTTAAATTAATCTGATGTTGTCACTATACTACTGTTAAATGAATCTGATGTTCCCTCTATACTACTGTTAAATGAATCTGATGTTGCCTCTATACTACTGTTAAATGAATCTGATGTTGCCTCTATACTACTGTTAAATGAATCTGATGTTGCCTCTATACTACTGTTAAATGAATCTGATGTTGCCTATACTACTGTTAAATGAATCTGATGTTGCCTCTATACTACTGTTAAATGAATCTGAGGTTGCCTCTATACTACTGTTAAATGAATCTAATGTTGCCTCTATACTACTGTTAAATGAATCTGATGTTGCCTCTATACTACTGTTAAATGAATCTGAGGTTGCCTCTATACTACTGTTAAATGAATCTGATGTTGCCTCTATACTACTGTTAAATGAATCTGATGTTGCCTCTATTATACTGTTAAATGAATCTGAGGTTGCCTCTATCATCATCATCATTGCCTTTTTCACCCTGGGTCAGGGTATAGGCCACAGACAAACAGTTTCCATCCTTCTCTATCCTGAGCCAACTTTTTTATCTCATTCCAGGTCTTACCACTTCTCTGTATATCAGCTTCTTTAATTCTTCTCCATGTTCCTCGTGGTCTTCCCCTTGATCTTCTGCCCTGAGGGTTCCAGTCCAATACTTTCTTTGTTATAGTTGAGTCATTCTTTCTAAGCGTGTGTCCAATCCACCTCCATCGTCTTCTTCCTATTTCCTCTCCCACTGGTTTCTGCTGTGTTCTTTTCCATACTTCTTCATTTTTTATTCTATCCATCCATTTTATTCTGAGTAGCTTACGCATGCACCTGTTTACGAAAATCTGGACCCTCCTTATACATGCCTGTGATGCGTTCCAAGTTTCACATCCATACAGTAGGACAGACTTCACGTTTGAGTTGAAAAGTCTTAGCTTTAGTCGAAGGGAAATATCTTTAGTTCTCCAAACTCTGTTCAAAGATGTGAATGCAGCCTGTGCCTTTCCTATTCGTGCTTTCACCTCTGCTTCCGTGCCTCCATCCTTGTCAATTATACTTCCGAGATAGCAGAAAGTGTCTATATCTTCGAGTTCCTGATCTTTTACTTTGATCTGCTCCCCTTGACGCGTACCTATCCTCAAGACCTTTGACTTTGCAGGGTGAATTCTTAGACCAATTGATTCCGAGAGGCTGTTTATAAATGTGGTTTTTGCTTGCATCTGGTCCTGGGTGTGGGACAAAAGAGCCAGATCATCTGCAAAATCAAGATCATCCAACTGTGTCCAGGGGGTCCACTGTATCCCATTTCTTCTCCCTTTGGAGGTTTCCTTCATTAGCCAATCAATGGCAAGAATGAACAGGAATGGAGAGAGCAAGCATCCCTGCTTGACACCAGTCTTAATTTCAAAGCTGTCAGTAAGCTGGTCTTCATGTACAACCCTGCAACTTGATCCTTCATACATTTCCTTAATGAGGTTTACTATCTTTTCAGGGAGTCCATAATGTGCCAGAATTTTCCACAATGTTTCTCTGTCAATACTGTCGAAAGCCTTCTCGTAATCCAGGAAGTTGACAATAAGAGGAGAGTTCCATTCTATAGACTGTTCCACTATGACTCGCAGAGAGGCAATCTGGTCGGTGGTTGAACGGTTTTTCCGAAAACCTGCCTGTTCGTCCCGCAGTTTAGCATCTGTTGCATTCTTAATTCTCTCTAAAATAATTCGGTTGAAAACCTTTCCTGGATAGAAAGAAGAGTGATGCCTCGATAATTATTACAATTACTGAGGTCCCCTTTCTTTGGAAGCTTGATAAGATGTCCTTCCTTCCAATCCTTTGGGAATATCCCGTCATTCCAGATTCTCTCAAATAGTGAGTGCAGGGCCTCAGCATTTCTTTCCGCATCAACTTTTAGAGCCTCCGGTGGAATCTGGTCTGGTCCAGCAGCTTTCCCCCTTTTCATCTTATTAATGGCACCCACAATCTCTGCCATCGCTGGTGGATCACAGCTAATTGGTAGCTCAATCCTTGCAGGCAAAATTTCTGGCTGGTTGTCTGGTGGTGGTCTGTTCAGAAGGCAGTTGAAATGTTCCCTCCATCGTTCAGATTGAGCCTCTTTTCCAAAAATAGTTTTCCCATCTTTGTCTTTGACTGGTATCTCTGGTTTCCCATATTTTCCAGCAAGTGTCTTGGTAGTTTGATAAAGGATCCTCATGTTTCCTCCAGTCGCTGCTGCTTCTGCTTTCTCTGCAAGTCTGATCATGAATGCTTCCTTGTCTTTCTTCACAGATCTTTTGACTTCCTTAGCTATGGCTCGATACTGCTCTTGTGCATCCAGTCTTGAAGCACTTGTTCGGCTTGCATTCACTTGTTCCTTCCTTGTTCTCCTCTTTTCAATAAGGTCCAAGGTGGTTGGACTTATCCATTCTTTATGTTCCGATTTCTTTACCCCCAATACCTCGTGGCAAGTTGTTATGTAGACTTCCTTGATCTTTGCCCAATGTGACTCTACATCTATGTCCTCCTCGAGCTGAGTAAGAGGTTGGAATCTATTACTCAATTGTAGGTTGAATTCCTCATTCTTTTCCCCATCAAGTCCATTCACCTTTTTTTTTGAATCAACTGTATGTCTCAGTAGAAAATAGGAACATTTTTTTAAAAGGTGAGGTTGCCTCTATACTACTGTTAAATGAATCTGAGGTTGCCTATACTACTGTTAAATGAATCTGATGTTGCCTCTATACTAATGTTAAATGAATCTGATGTTGCCTCTATACTACTGTTAAATGAATCTGAGGTTGCCTCTATACTACTGTTAAATGAATCTGAGGTTGCCTCTATACTACTGCTAAATGAATCTGAGGTTGCCTCTATACTACTGTTAAATGAATCTGATGTTGCCTATACTACTGTTAAATGAATCTGATGTTGCCTCTATACTACTGTTAAATGAATCTGATGTTGCCTCTATACTACTGTTAAATGAATCTGATGTTGCCTCTATACTACTGTTAAATGAATCTGATGTTGCCTATACTACTGTTAAATGAATCTGATGTTGCCTCTATACTACTGTTAAATGAATCTGATGTTGCCTATACTACTGTTAAATGAATCTGATGTTGCCTCTATACTACTGTTAAATGAATCTGATGTTGCCTCTATACTACTGTTATATGAATCTGATGTTGTCTCTATACTACTGTTAAATGAATCTGAGGTTGCCTATACTACTGTTAAATGAATCTGATGTTGCCTCTATACTACTGTTAAATGAATCTGATGTTGCCTCTATACTACTGTTAAATGAATCTGAGGTTGCCTCTATACTACTGTTAAATGAATCTGATGTTGCCTATACTACTGTTAAATGAATCTGATGTTGCCTCTATACTACTGTTAAATGAATCTGAGGTTGCCTATACTACTGTTAAATGAATCTGATGTTGCCTCTATACTACTGTTAAATGAATCTGATGTTGCCTCTATAGTACTGTTAAATGAATCTGAGGTTGCCTATACTACTGTTAAATGAATCTGATGTTGCCTCTATACTACTGTTAAATGAATCTGAGGTTGCCTCTATACTACTGTTAAACGAATCTGAGGTTGCCTCTATACTACTGTTAAATGAATCTGATGTTGCCTCTATACTACTGTTAAATGAATCTGATGTTGCCTCTATACTACTGTTAAATGAATCTGAGGTTGCCTCTATACTACTGTTAAATGAATCTGATGTTGCCTATAACTACTGTTAAATGAATCTGATGTTGCCTCTATACTACTGTTAAATGAATCTGAGGTTGCCTCTATACTACTGTTAAATAAATCTGATGTTGCCTCTATACTACTGTTAAACGAATCTGATGTTGCCTCTATACTACTGTTAAATGAATCTGATGTTGCCTATACTACTGTTAAATGAATCTGAGGTTGCCTCTATACTACTGTTAAATGAATCTGATGTTGCCTCTATACTACTGTTAAATGAATCTGAGGTTGCCTATACTACTGTTAAATGAATCTGATGTTGCCTATACTACTGTTAAATGAATCTGATGTTGCCTCTATACTACTGTTAAATGAATCTGATGTTGCCTTACTACTGTTAAATGAATCTGAGGTTGCCTATACTACTGTTAAATGAATTGATGTTGCCTCTATACTACTGTTAAATGAATCTGAGGTTGCCTCTATACTACTGTTAAATGAATCTGAGGTTGCCTATACTACTGTTAAATGAATCTGAGGTTGCCTATACTACTGTTCAATGAATCTGATGTTGCCTCTATACTACTGTTAAATGAATCTGAGGTTGCCTATACTACTGTTAAATGAATCTGAGGTTGCCTATACTACTGTTAAATGAATCTGATGTTGCCTCTATACTACTGTTAAATGAATCGGAGGTTGCCTCTATACTACTGTTAAACGAATCTGAGGTTGCCTCTATACTACTGTTAAATGAATCTGATGTTGCCTATACTACTGTTAAATAGAACTTCTGATGTTGCTCTAATACTACTGTTATATGAATCTGATGTTGTCTCTATACTACTGTTAAATGAATCTGAGGTTGCCTATACTACTGTTAAATGAATCTGATGTTGCCTCTATACTACTGTTAAATGAATCTGAGGTTGCCTATACTACTGTTAAATGAATCTGATGTTGCCTCTATACTACTGTTAAATGAATCTGATGTTGCCTATACTACTGTTAAATGAATCTGACGTTGCCTATATACTACTGTTAAATGAATCTGAGGTTGCCTCTATACTACTGTTAAATGAATCTGATGTTGCCTCTATATTACTGTTAAATGAATCTGATGTTGCCTCTATACTACTGTTAAATGAATCTGATGTTGCCTATACTACTGTTAAATGAATCTGATGTTGCCTCTATACTACTGTTAAATGAATCTGATGTTGCCTATACTACTGTTAAATGAATCTGACGTTGCCTATATACTACTGTTAAATGAATCTGAGGTTGCCTCTATACTACTGTTAAATGAATCTGATGTTGCCTCTATACTACTGTTAAATGAATCTGATGTTTGCCTCTATACTACTGTTAAATGAATCTGATGTTGCCTCTATACTACTGTTAAATGAATCTGATGTTGCCTCTATACTACTGTTAAATGAATCTGAGGTTGCCTATGCTACTGTTAAATGAATCTGAGGTTGCCTCTATACTACTGTTAAATGAATCTGAGGTTGCCTCTATACTACTGTTAAATGAATCTGAGGTTGCCTATGCTACTGTTAAATGAATCTGAGGTTGCCTCTATACTACTGTTAAATGAATCTGAGGTTGCCTCTATACTACTGTTAAATGAATCTGAGGTTGCCTCTATTCTACTGTTAAATGAATCTGATGTTGCCTCTATACTACTGTTAAATGAATTTGATGTTGCCTCTATACTACTGTTAAATGAATCTGATGTTGCCTCTATACTACTGTTAAATGAATCTGATGTTGCCTCTATATTACTGTTAAATGAATCTGATGTTGCCTATACTACTGTTAAATGAATCTGATGTTGCCTCTATACTACTGTTAAATGAATCTGATGTTGCCTCTATACTACTGTTAAATGAATCTGATGTTGCCTCTATATTACTGTTAAATGAATCTGATGTTGCCTATACTACTGTTAAATGAATCTGAGGTTGCCTCTATTCTACTGTTAAATGAATCTGATGTTGCCTCTATACTACTGTTAAATGAATCTGATGTTGCCTCTATACTACTGTTAAATGAATCTGATGTTGCCTCTATACTACTGTTAAATGAATCTGATGTTGCCTCTATATTACTGTTAAATGAATCTGATGTTGCCTATACTACTGTTAAATGAATCTGAGGTTGCCTCTATTCTACTGTTAAATGAATCTGATGTTGCCTCTATACTACTGTTAAATGAATCTGATGTTGCCTATACTACTGTTAAATGAATCTGATGTTGCCTCTGAGATTTGTTGGCTCGACAAGATGAAGGGGGTGTCTCATGCAAAGGTGTTCGTTAAGTATATTCCCCCTCTTTACGTCCAGTAGCAGTATTAAAGCACAAAGAGAGAGAGAGAGAGTAGTTGTCGTGAATGGCATACAGGATGACAATTGATATATTACAAATACGATGACACAATATGAGAGGATAGAACCAATGACTGAATAGTGGATTGAATTGTAAAGTCGAGCCCTAGTCCTAGTCCTAGTCCATAGAGTCAGTCTACTATTGACTATTGAATTGTCTCTATACTATTTCATAACAAATTGTTAGTAGCATCACAAACTGATAATCAATTATAGTAGTATTTAGTATTAAAAGTATGGTATTTAATGTATATATTATTATAGTTAGGGAGCGTTCACATATTACGTCATCAAAAATTTGCCCTTTTTAGACCCCCCCCCCCCCTCCCCCAAGTCATCACTTGTCATCATTGACCTGACCCCCCCCCCCCCCCCCCAACAGATGATGACGTCATCTAATTTAATAAAAACTAAAAGATAACTTTAATTTCACAATATTTATTATTCGTTTTTCAAACCATAAACATTGATTATCAACGTTTGATAAAACACATTCAGACATTTTATTAATTACAGAAACTGTTGATAATTTATGTTTTACGATACAATGGGGACATAAAACTTAAATTTGCAAAGATAAAATCTAACAAACATTATTTAAATTCGGCTACTTGGTGCAGGTGCTATTAAAAAAAATTCAGAAAGTGTAATTTAAAAAAGTATAGGAGGAAAATTATTTTATAGCATATTAGTCTTTTAGTGGAATGAATTTCTGTTTCAATTTCCAAACATAAAATTAACTGATTCGAAAATGTTTCTGCCTTGGACCTCTGGCAATGTACTATAAATAGTATCATCAATTTCATCTTCATCGTCATCACTTTCTCCCATTTGCTGTTCTTCTTGTATGCCGCATTTTCGTGAATGGTCTTTCATTGCTGTGATCGAGGAGTGATACAATGAACATTTAGGGCAAGTTCGCCTTTTGAGAAGTGATACCCTTTTCCCATTTTGTTTCTTGAGAGATGGGCAATACTCATCATAGCAATTTATCTTTAGCTGTTTTGAAAGGAACAAACTTTGAAATAGGCTTAATTTGCCTATGTTTTGATGACATCATCTTGGGTCTGACCCCCCCCCCCCCTCCCCCATGTCAACACATGTCAACATTTGGTAGACCCCCCCTCCCCCCCTAGCTGATGACGTAATATGTGAACGCTCCCTTATAGCTAATAATTGAATGAGAGAGAGAGAGAGAGAGAGAGAGAGAGAGAGAGAGAGAGAGAGAGAGAGAGAGAGAGAGAGAGAGAGAGAGAAAGAATGATGATATCAACTCCTGTGTCTGTAGACAGATTTCCAACATGATTCAGATTCCCATATCTCAATGATCCAGTCTAAATTCATCCTCCTTACGTCTAATTCTAATTCCAGTAGTCACGAGACGAGAGAGACGATGATGATGATGATGATGATGATGATGATGATCGGGTGAGAATATCGAAAAGGGGCAGCGCCTAGGCTAACTCTACCTGTTGGTTAATATAAAAACTAATACTAGAAATAATACAGGCAATACCGAAGTATAATTACTAATACAACATGGGTAAGAATGGCTGACACCTGTCTGGGGATAACGAATTTTCATTATCCCCAGACGCATATTTGAAACTCCGCTCTTTTAAACAATTATCCACATTCCAGAATATGGAGTGTTTCCAAAATGCACATAGAAATAAGTAAAGTTAATAAAATATCTATAAAAACATAAAATTAACCAACATTAAATCAGTTGTTACTACATATACACAATATGCATCGACTTTGAAGTGGGTGTCATAGCCAAATGGTTTAGTCGTCTGCCTTGGAAGTTTTACCTGAATCGACGTTGCGGGTTCGAATCCTGGTTCCGCCACTTTTTGTTTTTTGTTTTTTAAAATTCCGTCTTCTTTTTACAGAATGTTGCAAGGGATAAATGACCCATCCATCCTCCCCCCCCCCACCTCTTTTTTATTTTTAAACTCTCTCTCTCTCTCTCTCTCTCTCTCTCTCTCTCTCTCTCTCTCTTCTCTCTCTCTCTCTCTCTCTCTCTCTCTCTCTTAGTTCCTTTCTAGTTTCTAGCAAATTGTCATATTCCGATCTCAAAAAGTGTCTAAAAAGAATAAATAATTAAAAAGCAAACAAACAGAAATATTCAGAGAGCGACCAAATGGTCAGATAGAGGAGAAAAAAATAAACAATAATTTTTTTTAAAAATAAAAACAAATTTTAAGAAATTCATGCTCAGAAACGGAACAAAAGGCCAAACAAAAAGGAGAAAAGAATAGACTCGCACAAACAAAAAAAAAAAGAGGTGGGGGGGGGGGGGAGGATGGATGGGACATTTATCCCTTGCAACGTTCTGTAAAAAGAAGAAGGAATCTAAAAAAAAAAAAAAGAAAAAAAAAAGTGGAGGAACCAGGATTCGAACCCACAACGTCGATTCTGGTAAAACTTCCAGGGCAGACGACTAAGCCATTCGGCCGTGACATCCACTTCAAAGTCGACGCATATTGTGTAGATCTTGCCGGGTACGGTCAGAGACTGGAACCAACTTGACGCTAAAGTGACCGAAGCCACTACAATTGATGCTTTTGTGGCAAGTTGCTATGCAAATACTTAGACCTTACACAAACCATCACTGACCAACGTTGACGACCCCTGAATGTCCCTGGAAATTGATTTTAGACTAACGATTATAAACAAGGAATACAGAGAGATTAGAAAGCAGTTTCATATTTGCCATAATAATCAACCAAGTAGTATATGTAGTAACAACTGATTTGATGTTGGTTAATTTTATGATTTTATAGATATTTTATTAGGCTGCCTCTATTCTCGTCCCCCCCCCGGCCGATTGGATTACCGAAAAAAACGTCGCCGGCTTTTTGCGATTTGATTGATTTTTTTTTTTTTAATTGTGACAAGAAAGTTAACAAATTACTGCATTACAACCTTTGGATTAAACATACAACAATTGTGGACTACTATTATGAAGACTAGCATCCTAGACTAGGGGGATGAGAATAGTCACTTCAATTTTATTAACTTTCCTTATTTCTATGTGCATTTGGAAACATTCCATATTCTGGAATGTGGATAATTGTTAAAGAGAGCGGAGTGTGTCTGGGAATAAAGAAAATTGGTTATCCCCGGACATAGGTGTCTGGGGATAATGACAGCGGGTGAGACTTGACTAGAGAGGTGGGCCTTTGGCCTACCAACCTCCGCTACACGTCCAACTCGTCTTGAGCATGCATTCACGTAAAATATAAAGATTTTTTTTTAAAAACCTACCTCTGTTTCAAAAACTAGCATCTTTCACCTTTCTAAGAAACATTTTGATTTTTCAGAACTTTAGTTCGTTAAAAAATACCGGCCAATCTGACCCGTTGAGTCGAATGAAAACGAAATTTTGTTGTTTACACGGTTCAAAGGAAATGCCGTAAATAAGCTTTCATGGACTTCCTGTGTTGTTTTTACAGTGTCACGTGACCGTTTTGAGAAATTTGTCGTCTGCTACAAATAATTAGACCGGTAGGGGGTAGATATTTTCGTTGGAGCAGAAAAAAAGTGAGTATTATTTCTTGTACTTGTAGAGAGGCCTAGGGTCCACCAGCAGACCAGTTGATTGAATAAAAGAAAAAAAGGCCGTTTTTATCCGCCGCCACCACCGAGAGAGTGGAGGGGGGGGGGTTGCATGATGAAGACGAAAGGGAGACGTTTGGCTTGGTGACGTAGAGCTTGTCAACGATGCTGGCAGATGTTCTTAACCCCTTAACAGCGAAGCAAATTTTTTGCTTTCAGATAATAGTTTGCTTTTATCTTTATTATTGTTAACGGAGAATACAGCGTTTCCACCAAGAGAGCAGTCAGACTATCGCAACTCAGACTTCAATTGTCTATAATCGTTTTGCCGTTACTTGTCTTTTGATGAAAGAGGATTTGGTGTTAGGTCAAAGATCGAATTTGGCCGCTAAAGGTTGCATTGCTACTGGGTTTGCTTCCCCCCCCCCCCCCCCCCCCCCTTCCTCCTTTTTTTCTTCTTTTTTTTTCAACTTAGTATTGTTGATTGCTATTTCCTTTTTTTATGATTAGCAAGTGCCGTAGGAGTCTCACAGGATGCAGGAGTACTGCAATTAACCCTTTGCCAGTGACATTGATTTTTTTGTTTTCAAATAATAGTCGTCATTTATATTATTTTTTAACGCAGAAAAAAACAAAACGTTTCCACCATAAGAGCAGTAAGAATATTGATAAAAAGCGCTTTGAGCACGTTGGGTGGATATTGCCCTATATAAAAGCTCAAGTTTTTAAATTGTAATTTGTTTTTTGTCTTTTGATGAAAACGGTAAGATTTTATTTTTGGTCCAAGTAAGATTGATATTCGCCTTTAAAAGGTTAAGTTGTTTTGTTTTTTTTCAAATGCGGATACGCTGCTTCTTCCTTTTTGTTTCCTCAACTGGCAAGCTATCGCTGTACTTACCCGCATGGCTTGCACACACAAAAGGATACATCTAGGTCACAAAACCTTACATCCAGGTCACAAAATCAGACAACTAGGTCACACATCAAGACATCTCTGTTTCGCTTGTTCCAAGATAGCAAAACAAACCAGACGTCTTGAGTTCGAAAGAGCTTTCCATAAAATATTTGGTATTTGCAAGACCCCCAGAAACCAATTCCCTATACAGCTCTTGTGCACGGTTACTTATGACCTTGATTTCTTTCGTACCCACCCCCAAAATCCCACTTATTGTGTGTTATAGGCAGAACATAATAAATAGCTGGGCTGCCACGTGCGTGACTAAATTGGCCAAAGAGAGAATCTATACTTTGGCATTAGACACCAATTACCTGATGTCTTGGTTTTTAATCCTAGCCGAGTGAGAGAGAGAAAACAAAACAATCATACATGTATCTGCAAACAGCAGAACGTTTTCATTTTACATTGAGATGGGAAGGGGAAGGGATAACATTATGATAAGAAAGAGAGAGAGAGAGAGAGAGAGAGAGAGAGAGAGAGAGAGAGAGAGAGAGAGAGAGAGATGGGCGGGGGGGTGGGGGGATAGTAAGGGGAATGGGAAAAGATGAAAGAAACAATGGGTTGCCTGATGATGTAGATCAAAGGATTGTTACAGCGGTGTTCACGGAGCGTACTTCGTGAAATTTTAACCTTTTACAGTGACACTGATTTTTTTCTCCAGATTGCTTATGCAGAATAAATCGTTTCCACCAAGAGAGCAGTAGTAAGAGTATATTTCGACTCGGGCTTCAATTAAACTATAAATCGCAAAGCTTGTCTTTTAATGATAACATTAAGACTAAGATCTGGAGTTTGGGGAGTGTAAGATGGAATCTCGCCAATAATGGTTAAAATTGTTTTGATTTTTTTTAAAATAACACACACACACACACACACACACACACACGAGCGCGTGCGGTCATGACAGCGAGGACCATCACTGACAGAATGTTGCAACGGTAAACCGGTTTACGTGTACATAGATCCTGAGGCTAGATGCCCCATTACCGTGTACGTAGGCACTCCCAAAAAAAAAAAAGAAAGAAAGAGACACATACACACACACACACACTCACACACACACACACACACACACACACACGCAGTCTCGCATCCGCTACAAACTACTTTTGCGCACCAATTTTTACTGCACTAATGCACCAAATTGCATACCTATCTATGGACACTTTTTTTCCATATCTTTTTCCCAATAAACTTTTTTAACTGGGGCGGAACCTTGATAACAGAAACGGGACCCACACGATTTCGCGAGGAATGAATCATGAAAAAAATTAGGATATAATTTCAACACAACTTTTGAAATTCATCAAGGATTGTCCAGTACCGAATGTTTTTTGATAGAAAACAAATGCATCTTCAAATCTAAACTGCTTTTGACGGTAAGCGGTAAGTTTCTTATTTATTTTTCTGTCCAAACGAATGATTTGTCCTGGTATAGAAGCTAAGTATTGGTAACACCGGCGCAGCTCTCTAGCTAGAACGTGCCACAACCGTCTATTCTCACCCAGGAAATACTGAATATATCAATAAAAAACAAATGTTTTCAAATTCCATACTTTCTCCCTCGATGCAAATTTACATGTAGATCGGTAACTCAGCCTTGTTACAAAATCAAAAAAACACTTACTTAGAGTTAGAGGTTACGGTGGCAAGTCCACTCGTCGGTCTTGAGAGCGATATTACCGATTAGAGTTGACTCCTATTATCCATTAGTTTGTTCTTCGATTGAAAAATATCAGTAGATATATAAAATAAGTAAACTAAGACTAAGACCATTTTCTGTTTAAATGACCGGCACCTCTTTCCTCATAATATCCCAGATACTAGAGGGGATTATGTTAAAACCGTGCAAATTCAGGTTGAAACACCATCTACTATACAACCGCTCGGGCATTCAATCAAACTGTCTCGGTTTAAGGCCTTAGATTTTCCCTATTACAGCTAAATTAAACAAGAGAAATAACTGAGTAAATACAATATTTTCTTCATATTCATTGTAAGGAAATTAGGCTACAACCGTGCACATTCGGATTGAAAGCATGAAAAATGGCATACAAGTAGCTAAGGCCCATACAAATTACACTTGCTATAGAACCACTCTCGCAATTTATTTAAGTGCGTTTTTATCACTTTTATTTTTCTCTATATAACATTACTTAGTCCATATTGGCCAACCACGTCACTCTCCTTCCCGTTCCCAATAATTTTAGCATTTAGGTCACCCATGACAATTAACACATCCGTTGATTTTACGTGTTTCAACATACTTTGTAATTCTTCGTAGTATATTTCAATGTCCTCATCCGAATAATCACTTGTGGGTGCATACGTCTGGATGATTGACATGTCAAAAGGTCTGGCTCTCAATTTTATCATCATGTTTCTGGAACTTACAGCATATATACCTATAATATATTTGAGAATGTTAGATTTCACCAGCACACCCACACCATGTTGATGTTCACTACCTCCAGAATAGATAAATGTGTGAGTGTCTCTTTTTACAGTACCCTCTTCTGTCCATCTGTGCTCAGACACTCCTAGGATGTCCACCTTCATCTCATCCGTCTCCTTAATCAAGTTGTCCAGTTTACCTAGTGTATATAATGTCCGGACATTCCATGTTCCAATGCGTAGACATTTCCCTGCATATTTCATACATACATTATCGGACTCCAATCCTCCCGCAGGCTTTAGATTGACGTCGTCATCCTCGTTTGTACTACTCCCTGAAGAGATTGTCTCTTCCCTGTTAATATTTACAACAGGTATCACACCCGCAGGGGGCTCAGGGGTACCTGTATAACTTCCATAAACTTTACGTGGCATGATTCATTTCAATACAATGGGATAATACATAGTAGGGCCCCAATCCTTTCTACGATGGCCGACCGCAATCATTTAACGTCTTTGACGCGCTCCACGTGTACCATACACCTTGCTGTAACGCCATCAAGTCCAGTGTCCATGTTGCTGGATCATCTGCACTCTCCGCCATAACAGTCTACATGCACATAAAGGAAAGACGACTCCTTACCCTCCGGCAGAGCCTTTGGGTTCCCTCGTATAGTTTAGCCGGTCAGTCAAAACCGTTGCCCGTTACCAACACCTTTTTCCAGAAACCAAAGAGAAAATTATACACATGGAAAAGCCCAGGGGACTGGTGTAGAAATCAAATAGATTACATTATGATCAGGAAAAGGTTTCGCAACAGTGTAAAATCATGCCAAACATACCCGGGAGCTGATATCAATTTTGACCATAACCCACTTATTGCAAAGCTAACGTTAAAGCTAAAGAAAATTAAAAAACCAAAGTTATTAGAAAAATTGGACATCGATCGTCTAAAATGGTCATCAGAATTGCAGGAGAAATATAATGTCTCTGTTTCGAACAGATATGATGAACTACTTATTGAATCACAAGAACAATTCTCACAAGCAAATGCAATTGAAGAAATTGATATAAAATGGAACATATTCAAAGACAGCATAAAGTTCGGTAATAAGGATATTCCAAAGAAGGAGAAAAGAACAAGAAAGCAATGGATGACACCAGAAATTTTGGATCTCATGTCAGAACGTAAACAAATGAAGAACAAACCAGAGTATGAAGCGCTGAATAAGAAAATCCAACACAAATGTCGCATATCAAAAGAAAACTGGCTTAACCACAAATGCAGGATGATCGAAATATTTGGCCTAGATGGAAAAGCAGCCCACGAGGAATAAGACAAATTTCGGGCAAAAAACGCACCACTGACAACAATAACTGTATTAAAGACAAGAATGGTAAAATATTATTTGAGAAAGAGGATATAAAGGAAAGATGGTGTAAATACATTGGCGAGTTATTTGATGATGACAGGCCCCAAATACCTTTGCCAAACAACACTGAAGGTCCTCCAATACTCCCATGTGAGATAGAAAATGCATTGAAAAATATGAAAGATGGCAAGGCTGAGGGTGAAGATGGCATTGTAACAGAAATGCTAAAAATTTTGAAAGAATTCTCAATTGTGAAACTAACAGATCTCTTTAATAATATTTACAATACAGGCTATATTCCAGACGAACTTGCCAAATCGGTTTACATCACCCTACCGAAAAAACCAAAGGCGACAACTTGCAGTGATTTCCGCACAATAAGTCTGATGCCCCATGTAACTAAATTATTATTGAAGATCATCCTAGAAAGAATCAGGTCTGCCATCGATAATGAAGTTGGCGATGTACAGTTTGGCTTTAGAAAAAATAATGGGACAAGAGAAGCAATTTTCTGTTTAAATAATATCACACAAAAATACCTTGATCATCAAAAAGAAATCTATGCATGCTTTATCGATTACGCAAAAGCATTTGATAGGGTACAGCATGGAGAATTAATGACATGTCTGGAAAGGCAGGCATTGATGGCAAAAATATACGGCTAATCACAAATCTATATTGGCATCAAAAAGCAGCCATCAGGATTCAGGGCGATCTGTCACCTTTCACGCCAATTAAAAGAGGAGTTCGTCAAGGATGTATCCTCTCTCCATATCTATTTAACCTGTACACAGAGTTTATCTTCCGTAAAACCGAGCACATTCCAGGTATTGTTATTGGAGGTAGGAGGATAAATAATCTGAGATATGCAGATGATACAGTATCGTTGGCATCGAACGAGACAAATCTACAGATCCTTGCAAATCAAGTAAACCTGAACAGTACAGCAAAGGGTCTAGAGATGAATGTTCAAAAGACGAAGGTAATGGTCATGTCAAAGAAGCCTGAAAAAAGCCAAAAGTCCAAATTAATAATCAAAACATCGAACAAGTAGATTTTTTAAAATATCTTGGACAGACAATGACCAACAACGGAAAGAATGAGCTGGAAGTGAAAAACAGGATTGCTATAGCTAAGTCGAGGTTCAGTCAACTGAATAACATTTTAACTTCGCAACAAACGCAGATGAAAACGAGAATAAGAATACTCAAATGTTATGTCCACTCAACACTTCTCTACGGCTCAGAAACATGGACCTTGAACAAACAAATAGAGAAAAGAATTGAGGCCTTTGAAATGTGGACTTTCCGTCGCCTTGGAAAAGTCAGTTGGAAAGAAAAGAAAACAAATCAAGAAGTCTGTGACATCCTTGATATCAGACCGACCATAATGAGAGTAATAAAAACAAGAAAACTTAAGTATTTTGGACACCTAAGACGCCATCAAACTGTCAACAAGGACATTCTTGAGGGTAGAGTTGAGGGGAAAAAAGGAAGAGGCAGGCCAGCAAGAACTTGGATAGATGATGTGAGGACATGGACAGGATTGTCGGCAGCCGAATGCAGTCAGCAAGCTGTCAACAATGAGATCACACTGGAAGAAGAAGAAGAAGAACATTACTTATCCAAGGAAAAAAGGGTGTGTCTTTTTTACGGAACCCGCCGAAACCCGCCGAAACCCGATGAATCCCGACAAAGTTATGGGAAGTAGGTGGCAGTGTGGAGTGAACCTGGAACTCAGGGAAGTGTACACCATTGGGGAGTGAACCTGGGACTAGGTTACGGCGGGTTTCGTAAAAAAGAACTAGTGCTTTTTTACGAAACCCGCCGAAACCCGACAATATCCAGCAAAGTTATGGGAAGTAGACCACCGTGGGGAGTGAACCCGAGACTCAGGGAAGTGTACACCAGTCGGGAGTGAACCTAAGACTAAGGTTATCGGCCGGTTTCGTAAAAAAGAATAAGTGCTTTATTACGAAACCCGCCGAAACCCGACAATATCCAGCAAAATTATGGGAAGTAGACAACTGTGGGGAGTGAACCCGAGACTCAGGGAAGTGTACACCAGTCGGGAGTGAACCTGAGACTAAGATTATCGGCTGGTTTCGTAAAAAAAGAATTAGTGCTTTTTTACGAAACCCGACAATATCCGGCAAAGCTATGGGATTTGGCAACAGTGGGGGGGGGGGGTGATCCTGGGAATCAGGGCGGTGTACACCACTGGGGAGTGAACCTGGGACTGTGTAAAAAGGATATCAGTGGGAAATAAACCTGGGACTAAAGGGAGATGTATACCATTGAAAGTTGAAGCCGGATATGGGAATTGAGTACCAGAGGAGAATGAAGCTGACACTATAGGAGATGGGCGCCAGTGTGGAGTGAACCTGGGACTGAGGAAAGTGCACACCAATTGGGAGTTAACCTGGGACTGTGGGTATCCGAGCCGAACGATAGGAGTTGGGTACCAGAGGAGAATGAACCTGACACTATAGGAGGTGGGCGCCGGTGGGGAGTGAACCCGGGACTATGTAAACAGGATATCAGTGGGAAATAAACCTGGGACTAAAGGGAGATGGATACCATTGGAAGTTGAAGCCGGATATGAGAGTTTGGTACCAGAAGAAAATGAACCTGACACTATAGGGGTGGGCGCCAGTGGGGAGTGAACCCGGGACTATGTAAAAAGGATGTCAGTGGGAAATAAACCTGGGACTAAAGGGAGATGGATACCATTGAAAGTTGAAGCCGGATATGAGAATTTTTTACCAGAGGAGAATGAGCCAGACACTATAGAAGGTGGGCGCTAGTGGAGAGTGAACCTGGGAATCAGGGAATTGCACACCAGTGGGGAGTTAACCTGGGAATATCTAAAAAGGATATCAGTGGGAAATAAATCCGGCTTCAACTCCCAATGGTATCCATCTCCCTTTAGTCCCAGATTTATTTCCTACTGATATCCTTTATACATATTCCCAGGTTAACTCCTCACTGGTGTGCAATTCCCTGAGTCCCAGGTTCACTCTCCACTAGCGCCCACCTCCTATAGTGTCAGGTTAATTCTCCTCTGGTACCAAACTCTCATATCCGGCTTAAACTTTCAATGGTATTCATCTCCCTTTAGTCCCAGCTTTATTTCCCACTGATATCCTGTTAACATAGTCCCAGGTTCACCCTCCACTGGCGCCCACCTCCTATAGTGTCAGGTTCATTCTCCTCTGGTACCAAACTCTCATATCCGGCTTCAACTTTCAATGGTATCCATCTCCCTTTAGTCCCAGGCTTATTTCCCACTGATATCCTTTTTACATATTCCCAGGTTAACTCCCCACTGGTGTGCAATTCCCTGAGTCTCAGGTTCACTCCCCACTGGCGCCCACCTTCTATAGTGTCAGGTTCATTCTCCTCTGGTACCCAACTGTCATCCAGATGACACACGTACGTCATCACGTCATCCAGATGACACACGTACGTCATCACGTCATCCAGATGACACACGTACGTCATCCAGATGACACACGTACGTCATCACGTCATCCAGATGACACACGTACGTCATCACGTCATCCAGATGACACACGTACGTCATCACGTCATTCAGATGACACACGTACGTCATCACGTCATCCAGATGACACACGTACGTCATCACGTCATCCAGATGACACACGTACGTCATCACATCATCGAGATGACACACGTACGTCATCACATCATCGAGATGACACACGTACGTCATCACGTCATCCAGATGACACACGTACGTCATCACGTCATCCAGATGACACACGCTCACGACTCATCTTTGCTTCAACCACCCAGGAATACAATTCTTACTGCATTTTGTTTTATGTTTTCAACGCTCCATTTGCTGATGAAGGGTCTGTACCAGAAACTTCCATTGTCTGTACTGTTCCCACTCGAAGCCACCTGTTAGCTACTGCTGTAAATGTTGGCTACTGTAAATGGTGGCTACTGTAAATGTTGGCTACTGTAATGTTGGCTGCTGTAAATGTTGGCTACTGTAAATGTTGGCTACTGTAAATGTTGGCTGCTGTAAATGTTGGCTACTGTAAATGGTCAACAATGTACGAAGTGGTTATTCAGTATCAGTTTAGTGCTTTGCCACTATTCAGTATCCATAAGGAACTCATTTTTATAGAGAGAGTGAAAAATGTGACAATCTCGGTTGAATGTAAATAAACTGTTGACCTACTTCCAGATTGAACACGTGCAGTAACTGACAGCCCGATTCAAAGCTGTAAAAATATTTTGATCGTAATTTTTTAAAATTTCTGTTATTGTGCAATTAACATAGTTCAAAATATCAAAATAAGAGTGGCATTCAAATACATTTTTAATGTCTGAATAGACATGATTAAATGTCACTAAATGTTCAGTGACACCATGGCTTGGTGGATATAAGCTGTTTGACTCTGAGCTTAAGGTTCGAGAGTTCAAATCCCGGTAGGGGTAACTTTTGTTTTTTTTCCCCCTCAATATTTTTTTTATTCCTTCTGTCTATTGATATTTTCTAAACTTTTGTTTTAATAATTTTATTTGCTTGTAATATACTTTGATGTTGATATTATACTGTTGTTCTTTTATTATTATTATTATATTATTATATTATTATTATATTATTATTATTATTATATTATTTCTACTTACTGACTATTATCATTATTGTTTTGTTTAATCGTCATCTCATCATATTATGATGATTATTATTATTATTTTTAACTAAGTATGATAATTGATCATTATCGATTTATTGATATTTTTGTGTTATCATTCGTTTTGTTTTCATTATTGTGTCTTCTATTGTTTATTATTTTAAAATTAGTGTTTTTTATTTGTTGTTGTTCTTTTGTTGTTGTTGTTGTTTGTTTTTATTTTGTCTCTAAAAATACTTGATTCATCATAAATATTTTTAATTGAGCGATGTACTTCCGTGAATTAATTGCCGTATTATATTGAAATTTACGTGACAATAATAATGATAATATATAATAATAATAATAATAATAATAATAATAATAATAATAATAATAATAATAATAATAATAATAATAATAATAATATAATAATAATAATAATAATGATAATAATAATAATAATAATAATAATAATAATAATAATAATATGAATATTATACAATTGACATCTATTTAATGAATACAGGTGGTATTTTCAGAGGTGTTTCTTTTTTTACGAAACCTGCCAAAACACGGCGAAACCCGACAAAGTAATGGGAAGTAGGTGGGGAGTGAACCTGGGACTCAGGGAAGTGTACACCATTGATGAGTGAACCTGGGACTGGGTTTCGTAAACGAAAAAAGTAATTAACTTTTTTACAAACCCAACAATATCCGACAAAGTTATGGAAATAAAGTAGGCAACAGTGGGGGAGTGAACCCGAGACTCAGGGAAGTGTACACTATTGGGTGTCATGTTCTTTATTTTACATGTTTAACAAATTTGAACAAGATGTAGTTCGATTTCACAATGATACTTTATTCTTTGACTTTTACATAGGCTGTCTATTTTTGGGAACCGGGAACGGATCCTAGTTTCGCTTTCGTACGGGACAATAACAATAACATCTTCCATACACTAATTTGGTATATCTAATTATTATCGTGAATGCTTACATTTTTCAGGTATAGGAATTATATGACATCCCTCTTCTTTAAGATAAAGATTTACATTTACTATAACTCAAAGTAGGCTTTAATCTAAGCTGCTCTTAACAACAACATACAGTTATAACTGTGCACACATACTGATCCATATTTTCATTCTCGAAAAAAAAAATAAAATTATTTGACTTAGTATGGCTAACAATATTAATGACTTATCTCTATTCTATTTAATTATTCTCGACAGTAAATTAGGTATATAATCCATATATTGTTTCTGGTTGGTAGTCCGGTAATCAAAAATGTTTCTGGTAACTGGTAGGTAATCCATTCGAAAAGGTTTGTGTTTGTTGTCTAACTAACCACAATCTATGAAATATGTACAGCTACTGCACATATGCATAGCTCTAGCAGCTTTAACTAGTGTCTAATGGACCTAGTGTGTTTTTTTTTTTTTTTTGTTTTTTTGCAAATTGGCTGTGGACGTCGATTTTATTTCATTTTCCTTAACAATGGCCATGCCTATGATGTGTATTTTGAAGGTTTTATAACAGTACGTCCACTTCAAGTAGTGTATGGATGTGGTTTGATGGCGTGTTCCTGTGGAGACACGTTGTCTCCACGAACAGGCGTGCGTTCGTGCACTGGCTGTTCTCGCGAAGGTGAGCATGGGGGCTCGACCATCGCATTTGGAGGTTTCTCATGTAGTTTGCCTTGTGGGTCGTTGAGAGGCATATTGTTACCGTTCGTTTTTGGCTTGTTGAAGAATGGAACGTCTCTAAGCTGGTTTCTGTTTCGACGAATATTTTGTCCAGTGTTTGATTGGACAATGTATGATCTGGAGTGTTTATGTTTGTGTACTATCTTCCCCGGTATCCATCTCTTTGTGGATTGGTCTTGGTAAACAATCGGTTGTTCGTTGTCGAGAGCTGTTAATGGGCGTGCAGCTCTATTGTAGTGGCGTGCAGCTCTATTGTAGTGGCGTGCAGCTCTATTGTAGTGGCGTGCAGCTCTATTGTAGTGGCGTGCAGCTCTATTGTAGTAGTGAGCTTGTTGTTGTTGCCTTTGTTCCAGTGCTTTGGTTGTGGAATTGAAGTTGTTTGGTTTTGTTGGTCGTCGTGGAAGACCATCACTCAGGGTTCGATTGAGTAAAGTTTGTGCGGGCGATGGGGTGTTATTATCGATAGGGGTATTGCGTAGTGCAATCATTGACAGATATGGGTCTGAGTTTGATTCCATAGCTTTCAGTAAAGTTCTTTTTACAATCTTTACTTGACTCTGATGAACCCATTACTTTGTGGGTAGTGTGGGGAGCTTGTTTTGTGTCGGATGTTGTAGCTGTTGATTAGGTCTTTGTATGCGTTGCCGATGAAGTGAGGGCCATTGTCTGATCGGATGACGGCTGGTATTCCATGTTCGCTAATTATCTGCTTTGTGAGAGTTGCCACCTTTTGGCTCGTGCTTTGGCCTCTGGGTATTTTCCTAACAAAGGGAAATTTGGAGAAGTAGTCAGACACCAGTAAGTATTCTTCCCCTTTCAGGTAGAATAAGTCTGTTCCTATGGTGTGCCATGGCCCTGGGGGTATTTCAGTCTGTACCAGGGGTTCTTTTTAGTTGGGCTGGTTGGAGGGTTTGCAGGTGTTGCATGCCTTGGTGATCTCTTCGATATCTCGGTTGATGTTTCTCCAGTAGACTGAGTCCGGGCGCGCAGTTTTGTCTTTCAATTCCGAGATGTGGTTCATGCAGTTTCTGGAGTATCTCTTTTTTCATGGATGTGGGTATGATTACTCTGCGATTTTTCATGAGGATCCCCTCTTCCAGACCGATCTCGTCGCGGTAATTCCAGTAAGGTTTCGTGAGAACGGAGGTCTCATGTATTTTCTCAGGCCATCCCGTGAAGACGATCTCCTTGAGCGCATTCAGCTCATGGTCCTTGGCTGTCTCCTCCCGGATTCTCTGCAAGATGTTTTTGCTGAATTGAGGCATTACTTCGTGGATTTTTACATCCATGTCTTTAATTTGATCATTTTTCTCTGGTGACAGCCTGGATAAAGCATCTGCAATTTGCATGTCTTTCCCGGGGATGTAGATGAGGTTAAGATCATATGGCTGTATCCTTAACAGCATGCGTTGTAGTCTAGGGGTGCTGCTTTCAGGTGCTTTAATTGGATCGTTGTGAGTGGCTTATGGTCAGTTTCAACAGAAATTGTTGTCCATATACGTACGTGTGAAACCGTTCACACCGTAGACAACTGCGAGTAGCTCTCTCTCTATGTTCGCGTACCTTGTCTCTTCGTCTGTTAATGCTTTGCTGGCGAAGGCGACTGGCTGGCCATCTTGTAGGAGTGTGGCACCCAGTCCCTTCAGTGAGCTGTCGACCTGTAATGTTATCGGCTTTTTACTGTCAAAAATATGCCAGTGTTGTGTGACTTGAGATTGCTTCTTTGATTTTCCTGAAAGCGTCATCGTGGCTGGCATTCCAATCAAAGTTGTGCCCCTTTTTATAAGATCCCTGAGGGGTGCGGTGAGGTCACTAGCTCCTTTGATGAAGGTACTCATGTATGTTGTAGTCCAAGGAATGATTGCAGCTCCTGAGTGTTTGTCGGAGGTGCCATGTTTTGCAGTGCTGACACCTGTCTGGATCTCGTTTTGCCCCGTCTTCGGTGCATATTATTCCGTAGAATTTAATCTCTTTCTGTTTGATTTTGCATTTTTCGGGTTCAATTTGAGACCGGTTTCTTGGCATTTGTTTATCATTCCCTTCAGGTTGTCATCATGTTCTGTTTCTGTCTTCCAGCAAACAACGATGTCATCTGAATTCCGACGACTCCGGGGCAGCCTTCGAACGTCTGGTGATTTTCATTTGGAAGATATCCTGACTCATCTTTAAACCGAAAGGACATCGTAAGAAACGATATCTGCCGAAAGGAGTGTTAAAGGTGGTGAGGTAGCTGGATTCTTCTTCGAGTTCAATATTCCAATATCCGCATTTTGCGTCGAGAATCGAGAAATATTTTGCCCCGGACAGTTTCGGTAGGATCTCTTCGAGTGTTGGTGTGACATAATGTTCTCTTCTTATCGCTTTATTGAGGTCCTTTGGGTCCAGGCATAATCTCAGCTTTTCTCCCGGTATACAAGACTGTTGACCCATTTTGTTGGTTCACCTTCACGTACTTTGGTAATTATTTCATTTTCGCACATTTCATCCAATTCCTTCTTTATTTTGTCTTTTAGCGTGATGGGTACTTTTCTTTGAGCATGTATCACCGGAGGGACATTTGGATCGACGTGTATCTTATATTTCCCCTCGAATTTGCAAATACCATCGAAAGTTTCTGGAAAGTTCTGGATCAGATTTTCTTTGGAGTCAGTTTTATTTTCCTGTATCTGGCAGTTTAGAGTAACAAGATTCAATTTCTCTGCTGATGGTAACCCCATTATTGATGCTCCTTCATCTTCTGTGACATAGAATGTTGCTGAATGCTTTATTTTGTTGTACTGACATTCAATTTGGCATGTTCCAAACTGTTGTCTTATGGCCACCATAGCCAGTCAATATTTTGTGAGATGGAGTGAGTGAGGTTGGTTTCCCATCTTTGTCGATGTCGTCGGGGAACATTTGTTTGAAAAGTCTCAAGGGCAGTGCATTTCCTTGAGCGCCTGTGTCTATCTTGACTTTGAGTGTAGTTTTTGTTGTCTTGTATTGTGGCAAGTCGATTTGTATATATGCGAATGCTTCATCCCTCTTCTTTTTATTGAGTCTATTGTCTGGAATTCGATGCAATCGAACATTACTTCTTCACCAGAATCGGACTGCTCACGAACTTCGTGTACGAATTTTGATTTTGTTTGGTTGTATTTTAGCTTCTTGCAGACTTTGGCAAAATGGTTCGGTTTTTTGCAGTAGTTGCATGTTTTGTTTCGAGCAGGGCATTTCGTCGGATGGTGAGCCGTGCCATCACAGTTGAGGCAGTGAGAGAAGTTTGGTTTGGTTTGGTGAGTGGGTGCTTTGGTACCTTTTCGGTGTCCGACAGGACGGTGTCCTGAGTCTTTTCTGAAGGTATTTATATCAACATGATTGACTTGCGGCGCGTTTTGAATGCTAGATAACTGATGACCTGTTGCCTCAATTGATCGTGCTATGTCTAACGCTTTGTCCAGTTGAATGTCCTCATCTTGGAGCAACCGTTCACGTATTTTGTCGTTTTTCGTCCCGAATATGATTCTATCTCGGATGAGGGAGTTTTTTATTTCGCCATAATCACATTCCTTTGCGATCAGTCGTAATTCGGTGACAAACTGGTCTTTGTCTCATTCTCTTTTTGGAGGCGGGAGTTGAAACGATATCTGGCCATGATTGTGTTCTTTTCAGGTTGGCAGTATTCACTGAATTTGTCAAACAGCGTCTGTACTGGAGTGTCTGTTGCCAATGACCAGGTATTATAAATATCACGTCCTGCTTGTCCAATGTAAAGTAGAAAGTAGCTCGATTTTTGCTCATCTTTCTTTTCGGCTAACGGACCCGTTAGAAGGAGTTTCATATGTTGGCTCCAAGATCGCCAGTTTTCTGCGATATTGCCGCTTTCAAAATCCATGGATGGCGGTTTAAGTGCATCCATTGTGCTTCGAATGATTGAACTTGATTTTCTGACCTGACTGTTACGATAACCTTGAGTTTCTGTACTGACTGAGACTTGATTTTCTGTTCAGATCGGGTGATTTCGATTTTCCTACGCAATATCAATAAATAACAGTGTAAATGTACTTATAAACTTGCCTGACACCATGTCATGTTCTTTATTTTACATGATTAACAAATTTAACAAGATGTAGTTCGATTTCACAATGATACTTTATTCTTTAACTTTTACATAGGCTGTCTATTTTTGGGAACCGGGAACGGATCCTAGTTTCGCTTTCGTACGGGACAATAACAATAACATCTTCCATACACTAATTTGGTATATCTAATTATTATCGTGAATGCTTACATTTTTCAGGTCTAGGAATTATATGACATTGGGGAGTAAACCTAAGTCTATGGTTTTTCGGCGGGTTTTGGCGGGTTTCGTAAAAAAGTAATTGCTTCTTTCTCGTCTGGTACCCAACTCCCATAGTCCGGCTTCATTTCCCACTGGTATCCATCTTCCATAGTCCCAGGTTCATTTCCACTGATTTCCTCTTCTCACTGTCCCAGGTTCACTCCCAACCAGTGTGCACTTCCCTGAGTCCCGGTTCATTGCCCAATGGTGCCCACTTCCCATAACTTTTGACAATTTCGGTAGGTTTCGAAATAAAAGTACAGTCTGAGCTCACTGTCCACTGGTATCAACCTCCCGCAGTCCCAGGTCCAATGCTAATCGGTGTCCGAATCCCAGATTCACTCCCCACTGCTGCCTGCTTCCCATAACTTTGGCGGGTTTCGTAAAAAAGTAATTCCCCCTCCCCCTTGGTCTTGCTTTTTTACAAAATCCAGAGTCCCAGGTTCACTCCCCACAAGTGTACACTTCCCTGAATCTCAGGATCACCCCCCACTGTTGCCTACTTCAATAACTTTGTCGGATATTGCCAGGTTTCGTTGGGTTTCGTAAAAAAGTAATTGCTTTTATATGAAACTCGCTGAAACCCGCCGAAAACCAGAGTCTCAGGTTCACTCCCTACTGGTGTACACTTCCATGAATCTCAAGTTAACCCCCCAATGTTGCCTACTTCCCATAACTTTGTCGGATATTGCCGGGTTTCGTAAAAAAGCAATTGCTTTTATATGAAACTCGCTGAAACCCGCTGAGAACCAGAGTCTCAGGTTCACTCCCCAATGGTGTATACTTCCATGAATCTCAGGTTCAATCCCCACTGTTGCCAACTTCAATAACTTTGTCGGATATTGCCAGGTTTCGTAAAAAGGTACTTGCTTTTATGTGAAACTCGCTGAAACCTGCCGAAAACCATAGTCTCAGGTTCACTCCCCACTGGTGTACACTTCCCCGAATCTCAGGTTCACTCCCCACTGTTGCCTACCACCCATAACTTTCTCGGATATTGCCAGGTTTTCGTCGGGTTTCGTAAAAAAGTAATTGCTTTTATATGAAATTATCTGAAGCCCGCCGAAAACCATAGTCTCAGGTTCAGTCCCCACGCTTTGCCTACTTTCCACAACTTTGCCGCATATTGTCGGGTTTCGTAAAAAATTAACCCCCCCCCCCCCCATTTTGTTACTGCTGTTTTACAAAACCCAGAGTCCCGGGTTCACTCCCCACTGGTGTACACTTAGGTTCATCCCTCCCCCCCCCCCTCCTCCCTACACAAACACACACACACACACACGCTGCTGCCTACCTCCCATAACTTTGTCGGATATTAGCAGGTGTCGTCGGGTTTCGTAAAAAAGTAATTGCTTTTTATTACGAAACCCGCCGAAACCCAGTCCCAGGTTCACTCCCCACAGGTGTACACTTCTCTGAGTCCCAGATTCACTCCCACAGCTGCCCTCTTCCCATAACTTTGTCAGGTTTCGGGAAAAAAAACACCGTATTATAGTACAAACCACTATTCAGTATCAGATACTTAGTAGTACAAACCACTATTCAGTATCAGATACTTAGTAGTACAAACCACTATTCAGTGTCAGATACAGAATAGTACAAACGGGTGTGTCTTTTTTACGAAACCCGCCGAAACCCGCCGAAACCCTGCGAAACCCGCCGAAACCCGACGAATCCCGACAAAGTTATGGAAGTAGGTGGCACTGGGGAGTGAATCCAGAACTCAGGGAAGTGTACACCATTGGGGAGTGAACCTGGGACTGGGTTTCGGCGGGTTTCGTAAAAAAGAACCAGTGCTTTTTTACGAAACCCGCCGAAACCCGCCGAAACCCGGCGAAACCCGACAATATCCAGCAAAGTTATGGGAAGTAGACAACTGTGGGGAGTGAACTCGAGACTCAGGGAAGTGTACACCAGTCGGGAGTGAACCTGAGACTAAGGTTATCGGCCGGTTTCGGCGGGTTTCGTAAAAAAGAATTAGTGCTTTTTTACGAAACCCGCCGAAACCCGGCGAAACCCGACAATATACAGCAAAGTTATGGGAAGTAGACAACTGTGGGGAGTGAACCCGAGACTCAGGGAAGTGTACATCAGTCGGGAGTGAACCTGAGACTAAGGTTATCGGCCGGTTTCGGCGGGTTTCGTAAAAAAGAATTAGTGCTTTATTACGAAACCCGCCGAGACCCGACAATATCCGGCAAAGTTATGGGAGTTTGGCAACATTGGGGGATGATCCTGGGAGTCAGGGAATTGCACACCAGTGGGGAGTTAACCTGGGACTGTGTGAAAAGGATATCAGTGGGAAATAAACCTGGGACTAAAGGGAGATGGATACCATTGAAAGTTGAAGCCAGATATGGGAGTTGAGTACCAGAGGAGAATAAACCTGACCCTATAGAAGGTGGGCGCCAGTGGGGAGTGAACCTGGGACTCAGGAATTGCACACCCGTGGGGAGTTAACCTGGGACTGTGTAAAAAGGATATCAGTGGGAAATAAACCTGGGACTAAAGGGAGATGGATACCATTGAAAGTTGAAGCCGGGTATGAGAGTTTGGTACCAGAGGAGAATGAACCTGACACTATAGAAGGTGGGCGCCAGTGGGAGTGAACCTGGGATTCAGGGAATTACACACCAGTGGGGATCTAACCTGGGAATATATAAAAAGGATATCAGTGGGAAATAAACCTGGACTAAAGGGAGATAGATACCATTAAAATTTGAAGCTTGGTATGAGAGTTTGGTACCAGAGGAGAATGAACCTGACACTAAAAGAGGTGGGCGCCAGTGGGGAGTGAACCTGGGACTATGTAAACAGGATATCAGTGGGGAAAAAAACCTGGGACTAAAGGGAGATGAATACCATTGAAAGTTGAAGCCGGATATGAGAGCTTGGTACCAGAGGAGAATGAACCTGACACAAAAGGGGATGGGCGCCAGTGGGGAGTGAACCTGGGACTATGTAAACAGGATATCAGTGGGAAATAAACCTTCGACTAAAGGGACATGGATACCATTGAAAGTTGAAACCGGATATGAAAGTTTGGTACCAGAGGAGAATGAACCTGACACTATAGGGGTGGGCGCCAGTGGGGAGTGAACCTGGGACTATGTAAAAAGGATATCAGTAGGAAATAAATCTGGGACTAAAGGGAGGTGGATACCATTGGGAGTTAAAGCCGGATTTGGGAGTTGGGTACCAGAGGAGAGAGAAACCTGACACTATAGGAGGTGGGCGCCAGTGGGGAGTGAACCTGGGACTATGTAAAAAGGATATCAGTGAGAAATAAGCCTGGGACTAAAGGGAGATGAATACCATTGAAAGTTGAAGCCGGATATGAGAGTTTGGTACCAGAGGAGAATGAACCTAACACTATAGGAGGTGGGCGCCAGTGGGGAGTGAACCTGGGACTATGTAAACAGGATATCAGTGGGAAATAAACCTCGGACTAAAGGGAGATGGATTCCATTGAAAGTTGAAGCCGGATATGAAAGCTTGGTACCAGAGGAGAATGAACCTGACACTATAGGGGGTGGGCGCCAGTGGGGAGTGAACCTGGGACTATGTAAACAGGATATCAGTGGGAAATAAACCTTGGACTAAAGGGACATGGATACCATTGAAAGTTGAAACCGGATATGAAAGTTTGGTACCGGAGGAGAATGAACCTGACACAATAGGAGGTGGGCGCCAGTGGAGAGTGAACCTGGGACTCAGGGAATTGCACACCAGTGGGGAGTTAACCTGGGAATATGTATAAAGGATATCAGTAGGAAATAAATCTGGAACTAAAGGGAGATGGATACCATTGGGAGTTGAAGCCGGATTTATTTCCCACTGATATCCTTTTTTAGATATTCACAGGTTAACTCCCCACTGGTGTGCAATTCCCTGACTCCCAGGTTCACTCTCCATTGGCGCCCACCTTTTATAGTGTCAGGTTCATTCTCCTCAGGTACCCAACTCCTATAGTTCGGCTCGGATACCCACAGTTATCCATCTCCCACAGTCCCAGGTTAACTCCAAATTGGTGTGCACTTCCCTGAGTCCCAGGTTCAATCCACATTGGCGCCCACCTCCTATAGTGTCAGGTACATTCTCCTCTGGTACACAACTCCTATATCCAGCTTCAACTTTCAATGGTGTCCATCTCCCTTTAGTCCCAGGTTTATTTCCCACCGATATCCTTTTTACATTGTCCCAGGTTCACTCCCAACTGGCGCCCACCTCCTATAGTGTCAGGTTTCTCTCTCCTCTGGTACCCAACTCCCAAATCCGGCTTCAATTCCCAATGGTATCCTTTTCCTTTTAGTCCCAGATTTATTTCCTACTGATATTCTTTTTACATAGTCCCAGGTTCACTCCCCACTGGCGCCCACCCCCTATAGTGTCAGGTTCATTCTCCTCTGGTACCAAGCTCTGATATCCGGCTTCAACTTTCAATGGTATCCATCTCCCTTTAGTCCCAGGTTTATTTCCCACTGATATCCTGTTTACATAGTCCCAGGTTCACTCCCCACTGGCGCCCACCTTCTATAGTGTCAGGTTCATTCTCTTCTGGTAACAAACTTTCATATCCAGCTTCAACTTTCAATGGTATTCATCTCCCTTTAGTCCCAGGTTTTTTTACCCACTGATATCCTGTTTACATAGTCCCAGGTTCACTCCCCACTGGCGCCCACCTCCTATAATGTCAGGTTTCTCTCTCCTCTGGTACCCAACTCCCAAATCCGGCTTCAAATCCCAATGGTATCCACCTCCCTTTAGTCCCAGATTTATTTCCTACTGACATCCTTTTTACATAGTCCCAGGTTCACTCCTCACTGGCGCCCACCCCCCCTAGTGTCAGTTTCATTCTCCTCTGGTACCAAGCTCTCATATCCGGCTTCAATTCCCAATGGTATCCACCTCCCTTTAGTCCAGGTTTATTTCCCACTGATATCCTGTTTACATAGTCCCAGGTTCACTCCCCACTGGCGCCCGCCTCCTATAGTGTCAGGTTTCTCTCTCCCCTGGTACCCAACTCCCAAATCCGGCTTTAACTCCCAATGGTATCCATCTCCCTTTAGTCCCAGATTTATTTCCTACTGACCTCCTTTTTACATAGTCCCAGGTTCACTCCCCACTGGCGCCCACCCCCTATAGTGTCAGGTTCATTCTCCTCTGGTACCAAGCTCTCATATCCGGCTTCAACTTTCAATGGTATCCATCTCCCTTTAGTCCCAGGTTTATTTCCCACTGATATCCTTTTTACATATTCCCAGGTTAAATCCCCACTGGTGTGCAATTCCCTGAATCCCAGGTTTACTCCCCACTGGCGCCCACCTTCTATAATGTCAGGTTCATTCTCCTCTGGTACCCAACTCCTATAGTTCGGCTCGGATACCCACAGTTATCCATCTCCCACAGTCCAAGGTTAACTCCCAATTGGTGTGCACTTCCCTGAGTCACAGGTTCACTCCACACTGGCGCCCATAATCTATAGTGTCAGGTTCATTCTCCTCTGGTGCTCAACTCCCATATCCGGCTTCAACTTTCAATGGTATCCATCTCCCTTTAGTCCCAGGTTTATTTCCCACTGAAATCCTTTTTACATAGTCCCAGGTTCACTCCCCACTGGCGCCCACCTTCTATAGTGTCAGGTTCATTCTCTTCTGGTAATGTGGCGATCTCCGTTTCCTACGAACTACGAAGACTTACCACATACTGCTGACTGCAAGACTACTCTACATGTCAGATCAGACAAAACGTAAACACGAGAGAACTCATTAAATTTATAAAATTCACTACACATTGCTTTCATTGTTTGTTGTTTCCAGTAAAGTAGATGCTACATTGGTGACCCCGACGTAAAACAACTTAAGAGATAGGTATATATTATTATTATTACTATTTACCAGTTCAACTCTTCACAAGAACATAATAATAATAAACATGTCTATCGACGCCGTAGCATTGAAATTGCCCACATTCTGGACCACTTGTCCTTCAGCGTGGTTTGCACAAAGCGAGGCACAATTTGCCTTACGTGATATAGCAAGCGATGAAACAAAGTACTACTATGTAGTGGCTGCCTTAGACTCAGACATAGCAACTAGAGCCCTTGCCATTCTATCATCACCACCCAAGGAAGGTAAATATGAAATACTGAAAAACTTCCTGCTGTCTGCGTTCGGCCTTTCGGAAACAGAGAGAGCGGAATCTCTACTCAACATGAATGGTTTGGGCGACTTAAAGCCATCTGAGTTAATGGACAGGATGTTAGTGCTCCTCGGCAAACACAAGCCCTGTCTGCTCTTCAGACAGTTATTCTTAAGACAACTTCCAGCAAACATCAGACTTCCATTAGCAAACTCGTCCAACCTGGATGATTACAGGGCACTTGCCAGAGAAGCTGACAATTTTTTCTACGCTGCTCACTCAAACTCTAACTCCTTTTCAATTTCTGATACTACTTGTGAAGTTGACACACCAACCATGACCAGTGAAATAGATTCCCTCTGCTGGTACCATCAACGGTTTGGTTCAAATGCCCGTCGATGTGCACAAACATGCAAACTCTTCAATTCATTCAAGAAAACTAAGAAGAACCAGGGAAACGCCAAGCCGGGTCAACAGTAAATTCTGCTGTCGACCCGGATTCTTACTCAGCCAACGCGCCCACATCAAAAAATCTCCAACTCATCGTCGTCGATGAAAATTCAAACCGACGTTTTTTAGTAGATACTGGAGCTCAAGTATCTGTCACACCCGCCTCTGCACCAGACAAAAGCTTGGGTTCCTCTGATCTCGCATTACAAGCTGCTAATGGTTCTACGATAAAAACATACGGATGCTTTGAAACTAACATACGTATTGGATCGCGTTCATTCAATGCACGACTTATCAAAGCTGATGTCAAGCGTCCCCTACTTGGAGCAGATTTTCTACGTCATCATAATCTGCTTGTGGATATTCGTGGTCGACGCCTTATCGACGCTGAAACGTTTTCCCACGTACCTTGTTCAGTAAGTTCAGTTTGCGCAAACGCCGAACTCTCACCACTCGAGCCGAAATACAATACATTCAGAAAATTATTGAATAACTATCCAGAACTACTTCAACCAACATTTTCAACGGCAACTATGAAACATGGCGTGCAACATTTCATCACAACCAAAGGTCGCCCAGTATTCGCACGTGCTCGTCGCCTGGCTCCAGAAAAACTCTTGTGTGCAAAAAAAGGAATTTTTGGAAATGGAGAAAATGGGCATAATTCAAAAATCAAAGAGCCCTTGGGCTTCCCCATTACACATGGTCCCCAAGGCTGATGGCACAATGCGTCCCTGCGGAGATTTTCGTCGACTTAACGATGCTACTATACCAGATCGATATCCTGTCCCACACATTCATGATTTTACAGCAAACTTAGACGGTAAAATCATCTTCTCGAAGATCGACCTTGTCAGAGGATACCACCAAATTCCAGTCGCTCCAGAAGACGTCCCAAAAACGGCAGTGATAACCCCTTTCGGCCTTTGGGAGTTCTTAAGAATGCCATTTGGATTAAAAAATGCAGCACAAGCATTCCAACGTTTAATGGACTCCATTTTACAAGATTTAGACTGCGTATTTTGTTATTTAGGCGACATTCTGGTTGCAAGTTCAACTGAGGCAGAACACATGGAACATCTCAAAATCGTATTCGAAAGACTTAGAAACCAAGGCCTCGTTATCCGTCTTGAGAAATGTCTTTTCGGTGTGAGATCTCTTAACTTCCTTGGCCATCACATCTCGCATTCTGGATCTGTCCCAATGGCGACAAAAATTGAGGCTGTTAAACAATTTCCACAACCAAAAACCATCAAGTCACTTCAAGAGTTCCTCGGGATGTTGAATTTTTACCATCGTTTCATTCCGAGACTAGCTGAAATACTTCGACCCCTATATAGTGCTTTGAAAGTAAAAAAAAAACAACGTCAAGCACTTACGTGGACGCAAGAAATGTTGAAAGCCTTTACTGACGGTAAAAATGCACTAAGTAACGCTACAATGTTAGCCCATCCTTGCTTGAACTCACCCCTCGCTTTAACGTCTGACGCCTCCGACCAAGCTGTGGGCGCTGTCCTTGAACAACTTAATCATCAAGGTAATTGGGAACCATTGGCATTTTTCAGCAGGCAGTTACGTAAACCTGAACAGAAATACAGTACCTTTGATAGGGAGTTGCTTGGCATTCACTTAGCCATCCGTCATTTCCGTTTCATCATTGAAGGGAGACAATTCGCTATTTTTACTGACCATAAACCATTAATCCATGCCATGTCCAAATCAACTGAACCATGGTCAGCTCGTCAACAAAGGCACTTATCTGCCATATCCGAGTTCACAACTGACATCCGACACATTTCTGGAAAAAACAACACTGTCGCAGATTGTCTCTCAAGAGCAGTTACAAACTCAGTCTCAATTGGCATCGACTATCAAGCTATGGCGGAATCCCAAGAAAATAGCATTGACACACAGGCTTACAAAACTGCATTAACAAGCCTCAAAATCGTCAAAACATCCGTTGACTCGGGTCCAGAGTTAATTTGTGACATCTCAACCGGCAACCCAAGACCTATCGTTCCTACCGACTTCAGAAGACCGGTTTTCAAAATTGTTCACAATATGAGTCATCCTGGAGTTAAGGCCACAGTCAGACTTATCAGCAAGAAGTTTATCTGGCATGGTCTTAAGAAAGAAGTGTCAGCATGGGTTAAACAATGTCACAACTGCCAATCTTCGAAAATTCAAAAACATATACGAGCACCGTTAAAAACATTCCATGTCCCAGGAAAGCGATTCTCACATATAAACATTGACCTCGTTGGACCATTACCTCAGTCAAGGGGGTTCACCCATCTCCTTACTATAATTGACAGGAACACCCGATGGCCTGAGGCAATACCGTTACAAACCACAACAACAGAAGAATGTGCAAAAGCCCTGATCTCCAATTGGATCTCGCGGTTTGGTATTCCTGTTGATATAACTTCTGACAGGGGCTCACAATTTACATCCACGCTATGGAAACAGATGGCCAGTCAACTTGGTGTGCAGATTCATCACACAACTGCGTATCACCCTCAGTCCAACGGCATGATTGAACGGTTTCATCGGTCCTTGAAATCATCCCTCAAAGCTCGTCTAATAACTCCAAATTGGGTGGATGAGCTACCTTGGGTTCTGCTTGGTTTAAGAACTGCACCTAAGGATGATATCGGTCATTCTTCAGCTGAATTAGTATACGGAGAACCTTTAACAATCCCTGGAGAGTTTATACCTGACCATCCTTCAGACTTCCACGCTAAAGACTTTTTGGCAACCTTTCGGCAAAACGTGTCCCTTCATTCACCACGGCCAACACATCATCACGGCTATCATCAAACAAATTTACCCAAGAACTTGATGTCAGCAAAATATGTTTACATCCGTGTTGACACCCACCGAGGACCCCTTCAGAAGCCGTATACAGGTCCCTATATTGTCATAACCCCTGGAGATAAACAATTCCTGATCGATGTTGGTGGCAAAGCAGAACGGATTTCGATCGACCGACTTAAAGCTGCATTTGTCGATTCTACGCAACCAGTTTCCCTTGCCACCCCACCTCGTCGTGGACGCCCACCGAATACGAACAGAAAGTTATCGAACAGAAACATACAAAACTCCCGTACTGCTTCTGATGATACTAACGTAGTGCCTACTAAGAAGCTATCTCGCTCAGGACGTACCATTAAACGACCTCGGTACTACGAAGATGACTAGTCCGTGTTGGTGGGGGGGGGGGGGGGGGGGGGGGCATGTGTGGCGATCTCCGTTTCCTACGAACTACGAAGACTTACCACATACTGCTGACTGCAAGACTACTCTTCACGTCAGATCAGACAAAACGTAAACACGAGAGAACTCATTAAATTTATAAAATTCACTACACATTGCTTTCATTGTTTGTTGTTTCCAGTAAAGTAGATGCTACAGTACCAAACTTTCATATCCAGCTTCAACTTTCAATGGTGTCCATCTCCCTTTAGTCCCAGGTTTATTTCCCACTGATATCCTGTTTACATAGTCCCAGGTTCACTCCCCACTGGCGCCCACCTCATATAATGTCAGGTTTCTCTCTCCTCTGGTACCCAACTCCCAAATCCGGCTTCAACTCCCAATGGTATCCACCTCCCTTTAGTCCCAGATTTATTTCCTACTGACATCCTTTTTACATAGTCCCAGGTTCACTCCCCACTGGCGCCCACCCCCTATAGTGTCAGTTTCATTCTCCTCTGGTACCAAGCTCTCATATCCGGCTTCAACTCCCAATGGTATCCACCTCCCTTTAGTCCCAGGTTTATTTCCCACTGATATCTTGTTTACATAGTCCCAGGTTCACTCCCCACTGGCGCCCACCTCCTATAGTGTCAGGTTTCTCTCTCCTCTGGTACCCAACTCCCAAATCCGGCTTCAACTCCCAATGGTATCCATCTCCCTTTAGTCCCAGATTTATTTCCTACTGACCTCCTTTTTACACAGTCCCAGGTTCACTCCCCACTGGTGTGAAATTCCCTGAGTCCCAGGTTCACTCCCCACTGGCGCCCACCTTCTATAGTGTCAGGTTCATTCTCCTCTGGTACTCAACTCCCATATCCGGCTTCAACTTTCAATGGTATCCATCTCCCTTTAGTCCCAGGTTTATTTCCCACTGATATCCTTTTTACACAGTCCCAGGTTAACTCCCCACTGGTGTGCAATTCCCTGACTCCCAGGATCACCCCCCACTGTTGCCAAACTCCCATAACTTTGCCGGATATTGTCGGGTTTCGGTGGGTTTCGTATTAAAGCACTAATTCTTTATTTCGAAACCCGCCAAAACCGGCCGATAACCTTAGTCTCAGGTTCACTCCCGACTGGTGTACACTTCCCTGAGTCTCGGGTTCACTCCCCACAGTTGTCTACTTCCCATAACTTTGCTGGATATTGTCGGGTTTCGCCGGTTTCGGCGGGTTTCGTAATAAAGCACCAATTCTTTATTTCGAAACCCGCCGAAACCGGCCGATAACCTTAGTCTCAGGTTCACTCCCGACTGGTGTACACTTCCCTGAGTCTCGGGTTCACTCCCCACAGTTGTCTACTTCCCATAACTTTGCTGGATATTGTCGGGTTTTGCCGGGTTTCGTAAAAAAGCACTGGTTCTTTTTTACGAAACCCGCCGAAACCCAGTCCCAGGTTCACTCCCCAATGGTGTACACTTCCCTGAGTTCTAGGTTCACTCCCCACTGCCACCTACTTCCCATAACTTTGTCGGGATTCGTCGGGTTTCGTCGGGTTTCGTAAAAAAGACACACCGTAGTAGAAACCACTATTCAGTATCTGATACTGAATAGTGCAAAACCACTATTCCGTATCAGATACTGAATCGTGCTAGCCTATGGTTATCGGCGGTTTCGTAAAAAAAGAATAATTACTTTTTTACGAAACCCATTCCCAGGTTCACTCCCCAATGGTGTACACTTCCCTGAGTCCCAGGTTTACTCCCCACTGCTACTTACTTCCCATAACTTTGTCGGGTTTCGTAAAAAAGACACACGGAATAATAATAGAAGAAAGTTTAGAGAATTCTGACAATGCCAACACGAGTCAGGATCCAACATGTAACAATATTGTGATGCCGGTATCAAAACGAGGTTCTGAAAACTACCAACCTACAAACCTTGAACCTTGTTTTCTTCATGGCAAAGGGGAGACAACACTTGTTGTTGATGAAACTTACTTTGAATATGGACGTGAACGAAATTGTTTAAAAAGCGTTCTTTTCTGTGGATGTTATGTCGTTTGAAATTCAATTTGAATTGGCCTACGTTCCCGGGATGGAAAGGTTGGCTGTCGGCCACAGCTGAATACAAAGAAGAGAAACAAACGCTTGTGAATCAAATACCACCCATCAATGGCTCGGCGAATGAAGTATCAACAGTTCAAAAGCTTTTGCAGATGTCAATGACTGCGACTAGGGAATTAGGACAAGCATTCACGTTTGTGACATTTGACTTAGCAGTAACAAAAAAGTCTTTGGCCAGAAATCTACAAAAACGTTATCATTCATCTTGGCGCTTTTCATACAAGCATGTCCTATCTTTCTGCCATTGGTAAACTCATCAAAGGGTCTGGTTTTGACGAAATAGTGATAGAAGCAGGACTATGCACAAGTGGTTCTTTGGACAGTGTACTGAAAGGTAGACATTACCATTGAGCAACGAGGATACACACACACAGAGACACACACACACACACATACACATACACACACATACACACACACAGACACACATACACACACAGACAGGAAATGAATCTAACAAGTACCACAATCATATCACAGAGCTGCCAACCCACAATGCCAGGAAAACAAGAAAAGACTTTTAAAAATCAACATTTTTTCCCCGAAGCAAAAAGACGAAGAGGAAAAAGTTCCAGAGTTCAAAGTTTATTTCTAGCCCTTGGTGTCAATATAAATACAAAGTCAATTCATCAATCAATACCATTTAGATTTAACACAAGGCCATGCATGGTGATGATGATGATGATGATGATATGGTGATGATGATGATTGTGGTGGTGATGATGATGATGATTGTGGTGGTGATGATGATGATAATTGTGGTGGTGATGATGATGATGATTGTGGTGGTGATGATGATGATAATTGTGGTGGTGATGATGATGATGATTGTGGTGGTGATGATGATGATGATTGTGGTGGTGATGATGATGATAATTGTGGTGGTGATGATGATGATAATTGTGGTGGTGATGATGATGATAATTGTGGTGGTGATGATGATGATGATTGTGGTGGTGATGATGATGATGATTGTGGTGGTGATGATGATGATGATGATTGTGGTGGTGATGATGATGATGATTGTGGTGGTGATGATGAATGATTGTGGTGTGATGATGATGATTTGTGGTGTGATGATAGATGATTGTGGTGGTGATGATGATGATGATTGTGGTGTGAATGATGATGATGTTGGTGTGATGATGATGAGATTGTGGTGGTGATGATGATGATTGGTGTGATGGTGATGATGATGATTGATTTGTGGTGATATGATTGATGATTGTGGTGGTGTGATGATGATGATGATTGTGGTGGTGATGATGATGATGATTGTGGTGGTGATGATGATGATGATTGTGGTGGGTGATGATGATGATGTGTGGATGATGATATGTGTGGTGGTGATGATGATGATGATTGTGGTGGTGATGATGATGATGATTGTGGTGGTGATGATGATGATGATTGTGGTGGTGATGATGATGATGATTGTGGTGTGATGTGATGATGTGTGGTGATAAGATTGTGGTGGTGATGATGATGATGTGTGTGGTGGTGTGATGATGATGATGTGGTGGTGATGATGTGATGATTGTGGTGGTGATGATTGATGATTTGTGGTGATGATGATGAGATGATGTGGGTGGTGATGATGATGTATGTATGTGGTGGTGATGATTTGGGTGAGATGATGTGTGTGGTGATGATGATGATGATTGTGGTGGTGATGATGATGATGATTGTGTTGGTGATGATGATGATGATTGTGGTGGTGATGATGATGACTGTGGTGGTGATGATGATGATGATTGTGTGTGTGATGATGATGATGGAGTTGGTGTGATGATGATGATTGTGGTGGTGATGATGATGATGATTGTGGTGGTGATGATGATGATGATTGTGGTGTGATGATGATGATGATTGTGGTGATGATGATGTGATGATGTGGTGGTGATGATTGATGATGATGTGATGTGGTGGTGATGATGATGATTGTGGGTGATGATGATGATATTGTGGTGTGGTGATGATGATGATGTGTGGTGGTGATGATGATGATGATTGTGGTGGTGATGATGATGATGATTGTGGTGTGAGATGATGATGATTGTGTGATGATGATGTGTGTGGTGATGATGATGATGATTTGTGGTGGTGATGATGATGTGATGATTGTGGTGGTGATGATGATGATGATTGTGGTGGTGATGATGATGATGATTGTGGTGGTGATGATGATGATGATGATTGTGGTGGTGATGATGATGATGATTGTGGTGGTGATGATGATGATGATTGTGGTGGTGGTGATGATGTGATTGTGGTGGTGATGATGTGATTGTGGTGGTGATGTGATTGTGGTGGTGATGATATGTTGTATTGATGATTGTGGTGATGATGATGATGATTGTGGTGGTGATGATGATGATGATTGGTGTGTGGATGATGATGTGTATTGTTGGTGGTGATGATGATGATGATTGTGGTGGTGGATGATGATTGATTGTGTGGTGATGATGATGATGATTGTGGTGGTGATGATGATGATGATTGTGGTGGTGATGATGATGATATGTGGTGGTGATGATGTGATTGATGATGTGTGGTGATGTGTGGATGATGATGATGATTGTGGTGGTGATGATGATTGATGATGATTGTGGTGGTGATGATGATGATGATTGTGGGGTGATGATGATGTGGGATGATGATGATTGTGGTGGTGAGATGATGATGATGATGGTGGTGATGAGATGATGTGGTGGTGGTGATGTGATGATAGATTGTGGTGGATGATGATGATGAGTTTGGTGGTGATGATGATGATGATGATGGGTGGTGTGATGATGATGATGATTGTGTGGTGATGATGATGATGATGTGGTGGTGTGATGATGATGATTGTGGTGGTGATGATGATGAGATGTGGTGGTGATGATGATGATGATTGTGGTGGTGATGATGATGATGATTGTGGTGGTGATGATGATGATGATTGTGGTGGTGATGATGATGATGATTGTGGTGGTGATGATGATGATGATTGTTGGGTGGTGATGATGATGATGATGATGTGTGGTGATGATGATGATGATTGTGGTGGTGATGATGATGATGATTGTGGTGGTGATGATGATGATGATGTGGTGGTGATGATGATGATGATGTGGTGGTGATGATGATGATGATTGTGGTGGTGATGATGATGATGATTGTGTGGTGATGATGATGATGATTGTGGTGTGATGATGATGATGATTGTGGTGGTGATAGATGATGATGATTGTGGTGGTGATGATATGATGATTGTGGTGGTGATGATGATGATGATTGTGGTGGGATGATGATGATGATTGTGGTGGTGATGATGATGATGATTGTGGTGATGATGATGATGATTGTGTGGTGATGATGATGATGATTGTGGTGGTGATGATGATGATGATTGGTGGTGATGATGATGATGATTGGGTGGTGATGATGATGATGATGTGTGGTGATGATGATGATGATTGTGGTGGTATGATGATGATTGTGGTGGTGATGATGATGATGATTGTGGTGTGATGATGATGATGATTGTGTGGTGATGATGATGATGATTGTGGGGGGTGATGATGATGAGATGTGGTGGGTGATGATGATTGATTGTGGTGTGATGAGTGATGATGTGGTGGTGATGATGATGATGATTGTGTGTGATGATGATGATGATTGTGGTGGTGATGATGATGATGATTGTGGTGGTGGATGATGATGATTGTGGTGTGATGATGATGATGATTGTGGTGGTGATGATGATGATTGTGTGGTGTGATGATGATGATTGTGGGTGTGATGATGATG
>NC_088369.1:47301742-47343429 GCF_034508935.2 Berghia stephanieae
GGTAGGGATGATGGTGTGATGGTGGTGGTAATAGTAGTGGTGGTAGGGATGATGATGTGATGGTGGTTGAAGTAGTGGTAGTAGGGTTGATGATGTGGTGATGGTTGTAGTAGTAGTAGTTGTGGTAGGAATGATGATGTGGTGGTAGTTGTGGTAGTGGTGCTAGGGGTGGTGTAGTAGTGGTGGTAGGGATGATGATGTGGTGGTGATTGTAGTAGTGGTGGTGGTGGGATGATGATATGATGGTGGTGTGTAGTAGTAGTGGTGGTAGGGATGATATGGTGCTATTTGTAGTAGTAGTGGTGGTAGGGATGATGGTGTGATGGTGGTGGTAATAGTAGTGGTGGTAGGGATGATGATGTGGTGGTTGAAGTAGTGGTAGTAGGGTTGATGATGTGGTGGTGGTTGTAGTAGTAGTTGTGGTAGGAATGATGATGTGGTGGTAGTTGTGGTAGTGTTGCTAGGGATGATGTGGTGGTAGGGGTGATGTGGTAGTGGTGGTAGGGATGATGTGGTGCTATTTGTAGTAGTAGTTGTGGTAGGGATAATGATGTGGTGGTGATTGTAATAGTAGCGGTGGTAGAGATGTTGATGTAGTGGTTTTGGTGAGTGTTTTTTTTATTCAGTGGTGATAATAGCAATTTGTCAAAAAGGAGGTAAATTTCTCGGTCTATCGCTCAAACACAAGCAAAGAAACCTAGTAGTTATTCAGCTTATAAATACAACCCAAGAATCTCTCAAATTTAAAGCCATAGTCCAAAGGTAAAAAGAAAAAAAGATTAAACTAAGCCAATCACCATTGCTTTGTTCTAATATATCATCTCTATATACCAGATTATTTAATGGATGGTTGCGAAAGAAAGAGAGAGAGGTAGGAGTGGGGGGGGGAGGAGAGACTTCTTTACCAGAAAGAAAGGCAAAGGGGAAAAAAAAAAAAAGAGAGAGAGAGAGAGAGAGAGAGAGAGAGAGAGAGAGAGAGAGAGAGAGAGAGAGAGAGAGAGAGAGAGATTAAAAAGACAATAGGTACCTACAACAGGGGAAAAAAACCCAGACCCATTTGTCCCTTCCCCTTCAACCAACTAACTAATCAAAGAACACTACTGGTCGTCTGTGTCTATTGTGACATCTGGTGCCATACTGTCTGTCTCAACATCATAAATACGGGACCCGTCACCAAATTTCACGAGACTGAGCACAGGTGTCAAAATATGACATAAGACATAATGGTGATTTTGTGGTTTTGAGAAAAATATTTGACACGGCAAATTTGAAAAAGAAGGAAATGTGATGGGATGGGCGGATATAAACTACCATTTAGGCGGAAATCCGCCTTTAGGCGGAAGATTCTCAGCCCCGAATTTAAAATAGTATAGATAGTTCGAAGGCCTTTGTTATTGTTTTTTGCCATCCGCGTTTACGAGTACTTCTCACTAAACTGTATTGAACAGACTATAAATGATCATGGTTACACGCAGTTTTGTGTGTTGGTCTGTTTTACTTCCGGATGGCAATGTTGTGAACTTCTTAGCCAAGCGCATACTATCCATAACACCAACTTTCATTTGCCACTCATGTAGGACCTTCCCCTCTGAGTTTTCTACGGGCTTGGGACTGTCATGTTCAAGACATTACACTCATTAAAAGGGCATGTTCTTGTTTCTTTTTCTTTTGGTTTGTTTTTGGGATTTTTGTTGTTTGTTTTTTTTAATTTCTATTCTTATTCATGTGATTTTGGTGGACCATTTTCACCGTACGGTGATAATAGTGTGGGAGACTATTTTCACCGTATGGTGATAATAGTGTGGGAGACTATTTTCACCATACGGTGATAGTAGTGTGGGAGACCATTTTCAACGTACGGTTATGATAGTGTGGGAGACTTTTCACCATCCCGTAATATTTTGGTGGACGATTTTCACCGTACGGTGATAATAGTGTGGGAGACTATTTTCACCATACGGTGATAGTAGTGTGGGAGACCATTTTCAACGTACGGTTATGATAGTGTGGGAGACTTTTCACCATCCCGTAATATTTTGGTGGACGATTCTCACCGTACGGTGATAATAGTGTGGGAGACTTTTTTCACCGTCCCGTAATATTTTGGTGGACGATTCTCACCGTACGGTGATAATAGTGTGGGAGACTTCTTTTTACCTTTGGTGGACGATTCTCACCGTACGGTGATAATAGTGTGGGAGACTTCTTTTCACCGTACAATAATATCTTGGTGGACGATTTTCACCGTACGGTGAAAGTAGCCTGACACACTATTTCACCGTACGGTGATAATGGTGTGGAAGGCTATATTCAATGAACGGTGATAATAGTGTGGGAGATTTTTTTCACTATGACGGTGTGGAAGGCTATGTTCAGTGTACGGTGATAAAAGTGTGGGAGATTATATTAACTATAACGGCTTGGAAGGCTATATTCACTGTACGGTGAGTGTGTGGGACTTATTTTCACCGTACGGTAATATCTTGGTGGACGATTTTCACCGTACGGTGAAAATAGCCTGACACACTATTTTCACCGTACGTTGATAATGGTATCTTAGTAGTTGACAAACTTTGCGGCGTTTGTCTGTGTTGAACCCGTGACCTCAAGAAGTCGGGGGTAGCGGCTCAAGATAGACATAGAGATTGAAATCACTTTTTCTCGAGTTGTGAATAGCTCATACTCATACAGTAGAGCCATGCTCTCCCCGGCCAGGTGTTGTTGTTGTACCAGAAAGGTCACGGGTTCGAGACCCCATCGCCGCCACGAAATTGGAAAGCTACATCGGTAACTGTAACCAATTATGAATCCGCCTGTATTATTATAGCTTTGGGAGGCCTTCCGAAAGCTCATCATGCCAAATATTCGCTCCTACGATAAAATACAACCTAGTATCTTTAACTACTCCTAATAGGAAAACAAAAAACAACAACCCTAGGACTGCTTTGCACTGCCTTTCAATAACTCACAAATCAAAATGGCGGCCGAGAATCAAAACAATGGTCAAATTATGAAATTTTAAACTTTCACAAATCTATCAAAGTTTGTTCTATATGATGACAAATTGAATAAATAAACGTCTGACAAAAGGTCCAAAGTGAAAATACAAATTGAAAGAAGTGCTATAACGAGGAGCTTTCGGGAGGCCTCCCTTGTTCTCGGCAAACTTTTTCTTTTTTTTTAAACTCGTCTTGCATGCAGGAAGAAAATGATGTCGGTCGAATTCTAATGGTCTGGATGCTGTAGGCACATACAGTTAGTATTCTGGCTTCTGATTGGCTAATACAAACGGTGAAAATAGTATGTCAGGCTATTATCACAGTACGGTGAAAATAGCCAAAAACACTATTTTCACCGTACAGTGAAAAGTCTGTAAAAAAAAAGCAAATGGAGACCTTCTGAAAGCTCCTGCATCCCCTGTATGCTTTTATATATATATATATATATATATATATATATATATATATATATATAATGTACTAGCAGGAGGTTTGTGGGGGGGGGGGGACTTTATATATTTTTTAAAAGTCTTTCCCCCTCCCAAACCCACTACTACTACTAGTCTACTAGAACTAATATGATATGATATGACATGATATAAGTCCAGATTTATGTAGGCTTTTACAGCCTTTTATCTGCTCTTGTGCATTCGTGAACGTATTTAATTCACGTCTCTCAAAACTGGGCATGCCACATAGTGGAAGGAGGTGTCTGAATTTAACTTTACAAACAGTATTTTTCTGTTTCACAATGAGCATCAAGACGGCACTTGAATGCCTGCAATGAAGGGGCGTCGACAACTGTTGCAGGCAGGCAGTTCCATTTGTCGACTACCCGAACTGAGAAAAAGTTCTGCCTAAGGTTTAGAGAACACCTTTCTTTGGAGAGTTTGAATCTGTGTTCTCTGGTGGTGCTGAACTAGAACTAAAATTAAAAGTCCCCCTCCCCCCTCTACTAGAAGTACATTGTATAGAAAAGAAAAAAAAGGGAGACCTTCCATAGGCTATACTACATCCCAAGTATTCTTGTTCTAGTAGGGGGTTTGGGAGGGGGGAAACATTTTTTAAAAGTCTCCCCCCTTCCAAACTCCCTACTTAACTAGAAGTTATAGTGTAGGGGCCCTAGTAGGAGTGTAATAGAAATTCTAAATGTACCTCACACACTTGAAACCAATGTCATATGAAAGGGCGGGCAACACAGATTACAAAACCGTTTGAATTTTGTTTCTATCTTGATTAGAAATGTAGTTACGACAGTTCAAAGTCTGAAATTTCGGACCGATTTTTACCCCAAAATTATTATCGCAAAGTTGTGACCGAAATCGCGTGATGTTAATAAAAAATGGTTAAAACAGTCATTATGGAGTTTTTATCATATATTGTATACCAAAATGTTCGTCTTATCGAGGACAATGCATTTACATTAATAAAGAGGAAGATAAACATTTCAAATTAACACATTATTACATAATATGACGCAAATGCTACATAATTAAAAGACGTAAGAAACAATTTGCTATAACACTTTTGGATTTATCTCCAATATCTCACTGAAACAATTGCAAATAATTCCCCTCTTTGATTTAATACAGAGAGAATAAAAAAGGGATTGAGACTATTTAAATGAAAAGATATAAACATGTTGCGTTATGACATAAGGAGTTTATTTTTACCTATGGCAATTTAACTGCAAATAAATAAAATGGTAGATTGAAAAAGTTTAAATAAATTGAAATGGATTCTCTATTTCAATTAGAAGGAAAGTTCTGACTTTCAATACTTTAAAAAATTTTGCGGAACCACTGTGGGTTTATCGCTATTACATCATTTGAACTGACAATTAATATAATTTTATTCCCCCACTACCCCCCCCCCCCATCTCTTTCTCTCTCAATGTGTAGGGGTGTCAAAATTTATAACTAGTAGAACTTCCTACCATAATAATTGTTACGGCTAAGGCCTTTAGAATATGGATACAAATGATAATAAACATATCTAAACATCTGGGAAAGAAAATTGATGACCTGATGACAAAATAAAATAAAAAGCAAAGCAATTGGTATATTTAAAATATCGATATTATTAATATCGAATTTCACAAAAAGAAAAATACAAACTTTTAAAACAAAAACCACAAAATGCCCATAAAAAAGGTTGGAAAGTATGTATTCAAAATAAAAATAAGTAAATAATATTTCTGAAAATATTATGGACTAAATTTAAAAAATACAGAACTAAATTTGAAATATCGATATGAATATCGATATCGTCGGGCAGCCATGATGAGAAGATAATGTAAACATGGCATTTTGGCGCAGAGTTAAAAAGTGTCTGTGCATCGATAAAGAGCCCTGAAATTTGGCATGAATAAAGTTTAGATGTTTTTCTAAAAACAAGCCTTTAAATTTTAAAAACACACGCGGTAAATAAAAAAATAAGTGCATTTGAAAATTGCCAAATTTTAACTTCTTATAACTTCTTGAATTTTTAATGGGTTTTTCCTAAGGTTTGTTTGTTTGTTTGTTGCTTTAGGTCTCTTCCAACACAATTGAGGTTATATGAGAGACCGCTGAAACAAAAAAACAAGCAATCTAACAAAAATAGTACAAATGTCAATCAAAATCATAACCTAAAGATATCATAAGCTAAATTATAAATAACCAAGAACAAACAGGCAGAAGATTTACAGAAAAAAAAATATCCCCTGTCAAAAATACAATCACAAACCAAGAAGCAGTATAGGCTAGTAAAGAGAAGAAGAAACGACATCACTATCGGATCGTACACCCATGCGAACATCATAGGTATATGATTCAAGGGTGATGCTCCCATCCAACCACCCGCATTTTTCCTAAGGCAGTGTCTACCTAGCCCCAGAATCTACGTACACGGTAGCCTTACACCTAGCCCCAGAATCTACGTACACGGTAGCCTTGCATCTAGCCCCAGAATCTACGTACACGGCAGCCTTGCTCCTAGCCCCAGAATCTACGTACATGGTAGCCTTGCATCTAGCCCCAGAATCTACGTACACGGCAGCCTTGCATCTAGCCCCAGAATCTACGTATACGGTAGCCTTGCACCTAGCCCCAGAATCTACGTACACGGTAGCCTTGCATCTAGCCCCAGAATCTACGTACACGGCAGCCTTGCTCCTAGCCCCAGAATCTACGTACACGGTAGCCTTGCACCTAGCCCCAGAATCTACGTACACGGTAGCCTTGCACCTAGCCCCAGAATCTACGTACACGGTAGCCTTGCACCTAGCCCCAGAATCTACGTACACGGTAGCCTTGCACCTAGCCCAGAATCTACGTACACGGTAGCCTTGCACCTAGCCCCAGAATCTATGTACACGGTAGCCTTGCACCTAGCCCCAGAATCTATGTACACGGTAGCCTTGCACCTAGCCCCAGAATCTACGTACACGGTAGCCTTGCACCTAGCCCCAGAATCTATGTACACGGTAGCCTTGCACCTAGCCCCAGAATCTACGTACACGGTAGCCTTGCACTTAGCCCCAGAATCTACGTACAGGGTTACCGGGCTCGGCTGCCACATGCGTGACTAAATTGGCCAAAGAGAGAATCTATACTCTGGCATTAGACACCAATTACCTGATGTCCTGGTTTTTAATCCTAGCCGAGTGAGAGAGAAAAAACAAAACAATCATACATGTATCAGCAAACAGCAGAACGTTTTCATTTTACATTGAGATGGGAAGGGGAAGGGATAACACTATGACAAGAGAGAGAGAGAGAGAGAGAGAGAGAGAGAGAGAGAGAGAGAGAGAGAGAGATGGGCGGGGGGATGGGGGGATAGTAAGGGGGAATGGGAAAAGATGAAAGAAACAATGGGTTGCCTGATGACGTAGATCAAAGGATTGTTACAGCGGTGTTCACGGTGTGTACTTCGTGAAATTTTAACCTTTTACAGTTACACTGATTTTTTTCTCCAGATTGCTCATGCAGAATAAATCGTTTCCACCAAGAGAGCAGTAGTAAGTATATTTCGACTCAGGCTTCAATTAAACTATAAATCGCAAGGCGTCTTTTAATGATAACATTAAGACTAAGATCTGGAGTTTGGGGAGTGTAAGATGGAATCTCGCCATTAATTGTTAAAATGTTTTGATTTAAAAAAAAAAAATAACACACACACACACCCTAGAAAGAGGAGCTACGACGCACACACACACACACACACACGCAGTCTTGCATCCGCTACGAACTAATTTTGCGCACCAATTTTTACGGCACTTATGCACCAAATTGCATACCTATCTAGGGACACTTTTTTTCCGTATCTTTTTCTCAATAAACTTTTTTTTAAACCTTTCTTTTGTTTTTTTTGCGATGGCACCTTGAAAACAGACGTAAGCCTCCACGATTTCGCAAGGAATGAATCATGAAAAAGTTTACGATATAATTTCAAACACAACTTTTGAAATTCATCAAGGATTGTCTAGTACCGAATGTTTATGATAGAAAACAAATGCATCTTCAAATCGAAACTGCTTTTAACGCTAAGCGTTAAGTTCTTTTTTATTTTTCTGTCCAAACAAATGATTGGTAAGGATTAAGAAGCTAAGTATTGGTGACCCCGGCGCAGCTCTCTACATAAATGGATACTGTAAATCATTATCCTTGACTACAATACGAGTCACTCACGACGATACTTCTTTTCAAAACTCGTGCTGACTTCCTGCCCACTTCCACTTACCTTGTACGTAGATTCTGGGGCTAGGTGCCCGGTTACCTTGTACGTAGATTCTGGGGCTATGTGCAAGGCTACCGTGTACATAGACACTTCATTTTCATTAATTGACAACATTTAAAAGGAAATTGAAAGACGAAAATAATGATACCAAAATATCTGCGATATTTCTCTTTATGACGAAGTTATGCATCTTTAATTGAACACCCCAAAACGCGAACGGCAATTTCCAGTCACAACTTTCCTATGGGCGAGTTGGGTCACAATTTGACTGCCACTGCTGCTGCTCACTAAACTGCCTACAGTAGTAGGGGGTTGAGGGAGGGGGGTGTGGGGAAGATTTTATGTAACTGATTATTGTGATAGGTTTATGTTGTTGTTGTTGTGTTTTGTTATGGTATGACTGCCGTGTCTTGATCAGGCTGTTGTGAGTAATCTTCATGTTGTGTTTGTTCACTGTCTCCCGCGTAAACGTGACGTCATCGTATCTATTCTATAAAAGCTCGCGACACCCTTCATTCTTTCTCTTGACCACGGCCTTCTTCTAAGCAGACACACTATCTTTGCCTATCGTAGCATCTTCGAAGATCCGATCTGCCATACTTTTGGTAATGTATAAGAATCAGGCTAGACCGGGACGATTCCCGAGGTGCTCTAGAGCATTTTTTAACCGCCCATATATGTCCTCTACATATATGGAGAACGCCCACTTCGGTGGAGACTTTTTCTGAACTTTTTCCTTATTTTTTACATCGTGAACGAGATTGGGAAATCCGTTCACGACAATTGGCGCTGCGACTTAATTCCGAACCCTGCCATTTTTAATGTGTATGGTAGCACTCAGTGCACGGGAATTGACTTCTTCAAGGTAAAGAGTTCTTGTAAACAAATCAGAATTATGAATCTAAAAACTTGTTTCATCTGATTGTGTTGTAAGTATAGCGCCTTGAATTGAGTTCCTCTGGTTTACTTGTGTTTTTTCATTGCTTAGACCAGAGAGGAAAGCCGTTTATAGGGGTCGGCAATTATTTTTGAACTGGCGAAATTACGATCTCAGCTCAGCTCAATTTTTTCTTCGAGTCTTCGAGCTCAACTTTCGTTTATTTTTGCCAATAATATTGTGCAATTGTGATTTCTATTCAACAAAATGGAGCAAAATTGGTGAGTACAATTCAATAATTTTACTTGAAAGTGCATGAGGGCTTAATCAATTCACTTCAAAGAATTAGCCTGGTGAACCATTATTGGGGTCATGGTTTTCACTCCCACACTGATGTCTCAACTAAGATTGGAATTCAACCTGCATGTGAGCTAAATTATTTGCATGTCTATTTAAATACTTTCCAATATTTGACATCAACAATACTATTTCTGTGAATAATATACAAATAATTGGCAACAAGATTGTTGCTTAACAATCTCACTGTGCTTTTCTAAACAAAAGGTAACAGTAACAGTTAGTATCATCTGCTTTATTTAGATGATCAAAGTCAAAGCTTAGGCAGCCATGTAAAAGTGTTTCTACTCACCAAACACAGAAACTATTTTCCAGCTTTACACGCTCCTAAACCCATTATATATTGGATGTTTCTCTGAACTCTTTACATCCAGACTCTGTAAACATATCCACTTGCCTTAGACACCTGGTCAGTGTCTAAATAGGATAAGAACCACCTCTAACTCTAACCCAGTGATTAAACAGTGGAAATAGTGAAATCTGTCAACTGTGGTGTAGGTGTTGTACACAAGTGAGAAGGGATCTGAGAGTATTCCAAGTTTACAGACTTTATCATTGCTTTAATTGATTTGCATCAACTGGTCTGTCATTTTAACTGAAATAAATAATTATCATATTTCAGTTTAATCCAAAATGGATGCAAAGATAATGATTAATGTCATTACTGCGAAGGACCTTTTAAGGTCATCTCGTATAAGCAAACCTTTGGCTAGAACCCTGCTTGACATTCGAGCACGTAACGGTTTACTCACTAAGGAGGATGTGATAGATAAGATCAGTAATGGTGACATGTTAGAACTTTTTGATTTTTCGGTTCCCGAATCGTGCATTTTTGAGAAACCAGGTGAACATGCCCCTGGTCACGGCAACTAAGCCTGATAACTTAGTATACCTACAGCAGAGTTGCTTGCACGCGCCTCTTCGGGTCACGTCACGGTCAATGATTATCAGAGCAGGCAAGAATTTTACCTGGATAACAGCTTATTTCTGTTGTATGATGATTGCATTTTTGTCGTCATAAACCACGCATAATTATAGAATATGAGACGAATTTTACATATTTATCATCGAAAATATATTGTCAATAAGATTGACTCGGCATACAACAATTTTCATACTCTTAGGGGCAAGATAACATCACATTTTCACTTCTTAAAAATGGGATATATTGTAAATTGTACTAATTATAAATTGTTTGACAAAAAAATTCATAGTCCAGTTAATTCACCTAACATTCACTTGAATTTTGATATGACTGTAGACAGATAGATAAAGTATATAGTCAACTAACCCTTTTTCTGCCTGCAAGCCAAATGAAACTATCACAGCTGTCCATGACAGTAACACTTTTTCCAAGCTAGCTGTCCTAGTCTTATAACATGAAGAAATACTTGACAGTTTTGGTGGTTTGCTCTAGGATAACCTTGTAATAGTTGTGTATACGGATATATTATGGTAGTATATTATTAATATTGTGTGTTTATGTTGTCTGTGCATTGAGTGAGTTTGACGGGTGTCATAGATGTTTATCAAGCATACTTGAGTTGGTGAGAGAAAAACCAGATACGTGGTCTTGATAAATTCAGTACTAGACAGAAGAATGACAGATAAAATCTAGGAATTTTGTGTAAGTGTCCAAATCTACAATTGATATAAATTGTTCTGTTTATTAGCAATGAAATAGCAATATCAGATTTCTATGTGAGGAGGAAATGGTTATGGAAGGATTTCTTTTACTTAGATTGTAAAACTTTAGCTCTGGATCTGTTTGTAATAAAGACGTTACCATGATGCAAGCAAGTTTCCCACTCTCTGACCTTAAACCTGATGCCCGTTTTTCTATTTTTGCAATGTGGAATGCAACATTTCTCCCCCCCCCCCCCCCCCCTGCTCCCCATGAAAGATGAAAGCCTGTTCCAAAACTATGCCTATCAATCCATGGAATGTAATGTGACTCTAGTATGTGATGTTTGGGGGGTGACTGTGTACGGGAATATGTGTCTGTAATTGTGCATGTATGTCACAACCGCGCCCTCCGCCTCTTTAATATCATCAGAAGTCATGAGTTTTCCGTGTGCCAGAGCACAATCTGCACAGATTATTAAGTTTATCATTATGGTCTATTTCTGAATGTGTCATCATCCTAAGATATTTGATCCTTTCAAAAAAAAAACAAATTAAATAAGTAAATAAAACAACAGAAACAACAAAATAAGCACAACACAATGACAAAGTAAACAACAAAAAAAAACAACAAAAAAAAAAAAACAACAAAAAAACAACAAAACAACAAAATGTGAATAAATAATCATAATCCTAAAATATATTGCTAAGAGAGACGTATTGATTATATTATGAAAGAAGAAAAAAAATTTTTTTTAGGGAAATGTGATTATTAGTCATTTCAAATTTATGTGTAAATTAGAGAGGAAACTTTCATCTTTCTAAAGAGAATAATTAAATTACATTTTAAAGTGCACAATTCAATTAAAACACCATGACGTAAGTCACATAAAAAATTCAATCAAGAAATACACTTCTGAATCTGACACATCACAGCATCCTAGTCATTTAACTGAGAGAAATGAAAAAGATATCAAGAAATAGCTTAAACATTATTCTGTATACTAATGGGAAATTAAATATTGTTCATCCGTTCAAATTTGAATTATAACTGATTTTGAATCCTGATATAAGAGGAACACAGATTAGAACAGGGAGAGTGACCTCCCTTGACCATCTGTATGGACCATGTGCACGGTAAGGTTAATTGACCGTAAACAGATGGAATGCTGGATGGTGGATGCACGGTGCTGGCGTGGTCATATCAAAGGAAATCTAAGTGTTATGGAGTAAAGAGGAGAACTAGTTGCCGTGTGGTACCTCTCGCGACAGTTCCCCAAATAAAATGGATTCGAATGATAATGCTGGAGACAGACGAAGGGAACTGTCTGCACAGCAGACCCCAACTAAAGCTGCAGGTTCGTATCCTGAACATGACGCTACTAGCAATCCTCAAGAAGGTGCTAGTAGTGTTGCGAACCCGACATTTTGTGACAATGCGAAACACACCATTCGTAATGCGTGGCACGATCAGCCTACCGAAGACCATTACCCAACATCCTTTTTGGCATCCGACCGGGAGCGGGTTCCTTTCGTTCATGAAGCTAAATTTTGTCAAAATTACATGGACAAGGTGCCTTACTCTGAATGTCCTGAACCTATAACTCACACATTGGACCCGCCCTCTCAAGATTTCTCAAACAAGGGTCTCACATCAATGGGCCCGCAAAGAGAGGATTGTGGATATGCGAGAGACAAAGTAAGGCGAACCCGCCAGCTACAACGAAGAACACCATCTATGAGAAGAACCTTAGAACAGGAGGATGCTCTATTTGAGGCAGGCATGCACAGGGAAAGACGAGGATGGAGGGATGAGACTAGTTACATGCATTCCTACGAGGCCCCACCTGCGGATCGCAATGGAGACATGAGCAGTGGAGGCCCACTTATGCCACCCCCGTCCAAGGTACAGCTGCCTAAATCTATCTCTTTCAATGAGACAAAAAGATGGGATACGTTTGAATATAATTTTCAGAACTTTCTGAATTATCACAATATTCAACATCTCCGTGACCAACTATTTTTCCTGGGCCTAGCCCTGGAAGGAAAAGCAACGGATTATCTCTCACGGATCCATCAGTCGATAGTCTTTACAGACATACGAGATGCATATGACACCCTGAGAAATCGATTTGGTGGTCAGCAGCTACAACATGCAACTCTGATACAATTCAACAGCACTACGCAGGCTGAAAAAGAAGATGTCTTAGACTATGTTGACAAGCTATGGGAGTTGGCACTGCAGCCATTTCCTGGACAGTCCCCCGGCAATTTAGAGTCCCAAGTGGTAGCCCAATTTATAACAGGACTATATGACGTGAAGGCAGCCCAATATATTGCATGTCAGGAGTGCACCACGATGGACCAAGCCCTGAGAACATATAAGCTTTTTAAAAATTCTCAGCAAGTTGGTTGGCGTGCACGAAAGGATAGACCAAGTACCGGCAACACCGTGCGGTTAAGAGAGCCCTCTATTCAAGCGGTGAATGTGTACGATGAAGAATCTGGGTCAGAATCTGAGGAATTAGAAGACTATAGCCAAATTAGAGCAGTGACTCGCAACACGAGCATTAAGACAGCTGGTGTACAGCAGAAGACTGAGATGAGTGTTGAGGCAATGTTCAAAAAGATGTTATCAATGCATGAGCAAACCCAAAGTAAATTAGACACTCTCATTACACTCCAAAGTCAAGTCTTGGAAGTTATGCAAAGAGGCGCTCGACGTGCCCAGCCAAGATCCCGCTCCAATTCCCCATCATCAAGTGCCTGCTTTTCATGTGGAGGTCAAGACCACTATGCTAGAGACTGCTCCATGAAAGGTCGCCCAAAGGAAGACAAGGCGCCAAACGGGCAGGGATCAGTTTGAGCCCGGAATTGATCCCAGTTCAAGCAAGGGCAATTAAAGAGGACCCAGTTTTTGAGGCACAACACAGATATAAGACTATGAGCAATTTGTGCCCCTATTCTTCTGACTGTACTAATTTTATGAAACATGAAGAAACTAAGGAAAACCTTGCCCAGCAGACCAACAACGGAAGCCACAATGTATATCGGTCTAGCCAAGATCCAGAACAGATTGTAAAACCTTATTTTGAGGAAGAATGTATCTGTATTGCAAGGTTACAGTCAGAATCTGCCCTTAAAGTACAATGTACAATTGAAAACGTCCCTGTACAAGCAGTGGTGGATACCGCAGCAGATGTTACCATCATCTCTGAAAACACCCATAACAAAATCCTACCCACCCCCACTTGTACGAAGTCCATGAAGATGTTTGCAGCAGGTAAAGATCAAAGCTTCCCTGCAAAATTAGTGGGGCCACTACACTTGCGATTGGGAGAGATTCATCTGCTAACTCATATCTATGTTGCTCCCATTTTCGACCCAATGCTATTAGGAATAGACCTGCTGAGGAAATTAAGGGCAAAGATTGATGTGGAAAAACAACAATTATTTTGTCAAAATCAAATTATTCCTCTTGCAAGAAATTCAACTGAAAATGTAAGCCCCAAGTGTGACATGGCACAAACAGGTTTACCAGTGGATGATGGAAACCGAACAGCTATCAAGATTGCCATTCCCCACAAATTGATCATACCAGCCCAGTCAGAAGTAATCACTAATGTTGAGTTAGACTATCTGCCCAATTCACCATTTATGTACCTGGAACCATATAGAAACCTGCCAATTTCTGTGGGCCATACCCTGCACGTAACCAAACCAGTTGTTACAGTGTGCTTAATCAACACAGGTGATGAATGCTTCCTCAAAAAAAAAAAAGGGGACGGAAATAGGACAACTGCTTCCCCTGGAAGCAAGAGATATAATTGAGGATGACGAAGATGACTGGCTGAATTTAACAGAAGTGGACGAACTCAGCAACCCCACGACAAAAACGGAGGGGGAATGCTCCATATCAAGCACTTCCTGCCAGCCGATCCAACTACCAGACAAACTTATAGATCTCTGGCAGAGAGTTACGTCCATTCTGGGAGATGAGAGACTAGGTAAAGTTGAACAATTGCTGTGGGAATATCAAGCAATACAACACCACATTGATACAGGAGATGCAAAGCCAATTAAAATAGGCTTGCGACGTACCCCCGTTCACTTTACCAAAGAAGAAGATGAAATGTTAGACAATATGCTTAAAGCAGGGATAATACAACCCTCAACCTGGAGCTGGGCTGCTGCAACGGCACTTTTGGTACGGAAGACAGATCTGTTTGTGCATCCAATTGGCTTATTGGTAGATCCCCAGTTCATGAAGATTTCTAGCACAAAGCAGCTTTCCGTACATACCAAGGACGCTTGAGTTTAATAAACTCCCCTTGAACTGTTCCATAACCCTAGGACATATTCTAGAACAATCAAGTGCTGAGAGGGTTAAACCAGAAAAGGATACTAGCCTTCCTCGATGATACCCTTGTCCTTGGAAAATATTTTGACGATCGTCTTTCAAACACTTAAAACATCTCAGCTCCATGCCCAACAGACAAGACTGGTGGACGCTGCACAATAATATATTATACAATAAGACAGAATCTTTTCTTACTTCACAATGACCACTTTGGACGAATGAAGTCATGGAGAATAACCCTGCTGAAATTGCCACTTCAAGAGATTTTGAAATTGTGTGTAAGCATATCCAGTACATGACATCAAGAAGCATGAAATAGCAAAGAGAGTGAGATCACAAGTCATATATATCTTCTTGCCACCCTCAAGTGATGTCAATGTGTTACTTAAGGCTGCTCACTGTGGTTAAAATATAAAAGTAAATATGAGAGGCCAGGACCTAACAACTCTAATCCATGTGGGATACCCACGACATAAGTTGAGAATGGCATTCTATGACCCTCAACAAAGATGCAAAATAAACTCTCACAAATCAGATCACTTCAATCACCACCACAGTGTAAGTAATGACATGAGCAGCAGTTAAGAATTCTTATTCAGGTCAATTATTTCCTTGATAATAATTTCAAATCAAGGAATAAACTAGACATGGCATGGGTAGCCTCCTTAAAGGCACAAGACCTGAACCACCGCTCTCTGACTAATGAAAAATGGTCAAGAAGAGCGAGAGAAAAAAAAAAAAGGGTGACATTATGAAGCTACATACCTAGGAAGAATATGTATTACTAATTGCTTCCGTCATCTGTAGTGCAGTCAATGATAGATAGATTTTACAACAAAGGATGTGAGCTTATGCCTAAACCCATAAAGGAAGAGGGGTAATTATTGGCGAAATGTTAAAAATTATTGTTTAAAGCAAGCTCACAAGACTGCTAGGAAACCATTGAAGACAGAGTTGAAAAGATGAAATTCGACTATGGAATTAGAAGAGGCAACAAAGTGCACTTCGAAGACAAAAAAAAATTAAAAAATAATAATAATAATAATAATTTATAACTGAATGCAAATCTGATCAGTCCTGCCAGCATCATTGCAGATTTCGTCTTCGGTGCAGTGTTATGTGTAAAAAACAGACACAAACTTTAAGAAGAAAGGTCAATCAAGAAGCCTCCAACTCTGTCATGACTCATATCTGTTGCTATGTACAAAAAGACAAACCCCAGACCATGGAAAGAAACAACAAATTATGAATGACTGTCTGGAGCAACATCACGGTCTGTATCAACTGTGCAGAATAGCAACGAGTCGATGCCACCACTGTCAACATGGCAGTGACAGTGATGAAGGGGTTCAATTCCAAAGAAAATGCCAGAGAAGCTCAGCCTGATGATACTAGACTGGAACCAAAGGCTGAAGGAGAAGGGGTAGAGGTGACACTTTCACCTCCCCATCAAAGGGTAGAGGTTTCACCTCCCCACTAAGAAACTTCTCACATCATGATGACTCAAGGGCCCAAGGGACTACTAGAGACACCAGGAGCAGACACCATGCACAGGGAGCCTGATGATACCCCAAGCAATCACAGGCTTGATGATACCTGGTGTAAGCCCCCCTGAACCCAGAGACCTGATGATACCAGGGATGGTACCCCTCGGAATCACAGGCGAGGAAGGGAGAGAGCTACCCAGAGGCCCATCTGATAATGGCTCTAGAACCCGACTCAACCTGATGGAACCAGAATAAGCCAAAATGTGAGAAAGAGCCCATGAGGGTACCACGACGACCATGGTAGTGGTACCCCTATGAACTGATAACATGAACACACGGGTGATCACCTCAAGCAGGCGAGGGAGGGAATTATGTATGTACATCAGAAGGTATTTTACTACCTCAATCTGGTGAGTCAGAGGCATAAGCTTTAAAATGATGATGGTTACCACCTTGTGACAGGACCTGTATCATAGACATGAACATGAATTGGTAACTGACATGGTTCCCACCATGCTTGTTTTATTTCTGACATTATCCCTGGTCATTGTCATCCTGTCTATTAATTAATAAAGAGATTCCCTGGCCTGCTAGCAATAATGTAAATACTAAATAAGCTCTATTTTCAGCTGCATTGTTTTAGAAAAAAAAATGGGATATATATATATCCAGCCATTTACAAGTGCAGCAAACAACCACTGATATTGCCTTACAATTTTGATTGCTTATATCCCCAATGAAATTCAAAATATTATATCCCTCCTAACAAGTTATCTTTTATAAATTTTGGTCCAACTTTCATAAGTAGCCTTCTATGTTCTGATATAGATATTTTAAGTAATGTTTTGGGACCCGACAAACTTATGCAAACATGAGATCTTCCCACTTTTAATCTATATCGGGTATAACTTCAGGAGGGAAAGCATTTTTGGAGGGGGAGGAATGTGGGGAAGATTTTATGTAACTGATTATTGAATTGTGATAGGTTTTTGTTGTTGTTGTTGTGTTTTGTTATGGTATGACTGTCGTGTCTTGATCAGGCTGTTGTGAGTAATCTTCATGTTGTGTTTGTTCACTGTCTCCCGCGTAAACGTGACGTCATCGTATCTATTCTATAAAAGCTCGCGACACCCTTCATTCTTTCTCTTGACCACAGCCTTCTAAGCAGACATACTATCTTTGCCTATCGTAGCATCTTCGAAGATCCGATCCGCCATACTTTTGGTATGTTATAAGAATCAGGCTAGACCGGGACGATTCCCGAGGTGCTCTAGAGCATTTTTTAACCGCCCATATATGTCCTCGACATATATGGAGAACGCCCACTTCGGTGGAGACTTTTTCTGAACTTTTTCCTTATTTTTTACATGGCTGTCATTATTCCCAGACGCCTGTCTGGGGATAATAAAAATTCGTTATCCCCAGACAGGTGTCTGGGGATAACCAATTTTTGTTATCCCCAGACACCTGTCTGAGGATACTATCCCCAGACGCATGTAGCAAGTGGGCAGAAAGATTTTATGCAAAATGCCAAACTAGGCGTGAAAAATACCAGATATTCTGGAAAAAATACTAGTGGTTGTGTCCCAAAACAGTTAATATATCAAGTGATATTTAACACAAGATGAAAGTAAATAGTGATCAAATGTCAAATCCAGCTCTTTTTTAAAAAAAAATATTTTAAAGCAAATGGATCAATGAAATTTCTTTTGTTACTTTGATCTGAAAACGTCAAACTGGCAATTCGACTTTTTATTTTCAACCAGGAAGAAAGTTGTTAATCATCAAATCTGTTCATAGTCCACCAACCATTTAAATTTTCATTACCAACCTACCTGTTAACTTTATTGGTCATCTCTTGTTTCTATAATTTGCTCATTCTGGCCACAATTTTGGGGACGACCGGGAATAATTTTTTATGTCGCGGACGAATTCCTAGGCCATGGTGTTGTTTGCCCCAAAGCCCAAAACCCACACCTGTTATTTTCCTGTCTGCTTCGCACAAGACAATACAATTTAGTATCACACGTCCACAAAACTAGATCCAACAACATATTTTGATTCGAATCAGAGATGAAAATAACTACCGTAGCAAAACAAGGAAGCAAAAATGGTGGAAATATGTTTAGCTCATATATGAATTTAAAATATTCCGATAGCGGTGTGGATAGGCAGCTCAGTGGGTAAGGCCACCTTTCATTTTACTCCTTTTAGCTGCACAGATTCGACTCAGTCGCGACCGCCCCCCCCCCCCCCCCCCCCCCCCCCACTCATTTTTTTTACTTTTCTTTCTTTCTTCCCAATTGATTTTCATTGTTTTCACGTTTGTTCCGAGTTCCGAGCAAGAGTTTTTTTTTAATCAGTTGAATTTTTTATTTCTCCGATAATATTATTTCATTATTTAATTTGCTCTAGATCTATTATTGTTTTGTTTTTTTTGTTTTGGTCAATGATAATAATAATAATAATAATAATAATAATAATAATAATAATAATAATAATAATAATAATAATAATAATAATAATAATAATAATAATAATTGTAATATTTGTTATTATTATTACTATTACCATCATAATCATTATTATATTATTATCAATAATAGTATTATTTTTATTATTAATACTCTTATTATCATACTATTATTATTATTATTATTATTATTAATATTATTATTATTATTATTATTATTATTATTATTATTATTATTATTATTATTATTATTATTATTATTAATTATTATTATTATTATTATTATTATTATTATTATTGTTAACACTATTCCCTGCTCCGAGGGAAATATCTCTTTTCTTTTTTTTTATATTTTGACCTAAACCTTAGAGTTTTTTGTTTGCTAAACCTTTATGTAAATGTTCCTTTTCTGAGCATGAATTTCTTAAATTGTTTTTATTTTAAAAACAATTATTGTTTTTATTTTTAAAACAATTATTGTTTTTTTTTCTCTCTATCTGACCATTTGGTCCCTCTCTGAATATTTGTTTGTTTGCTTTTTAATTATTTATTCTTTTTAGACACTATTTGAGATCGGAGTGGGGACGAATATATTTGCTAGAAACTAGAAAAAAAAAAACAAGAGAGAGAGAGAGAGAGAGAGAGAGAGAGAGAGAGAGAGAGAGAGAGAGTGTTTAATAATAAAAAAAGAGGTGGGGGGAGGATGGATGGGACATTTATCCCTTTCAACGTTCTGTAAAAAGAAGACGGAATTAAAAAAAAAAAGTGACGTTACCAGGATTCGAACCCACAACGTCGATTATTGTCAAACTTCCAGGGCAGACGACTAAACCATTCGGCCATGACACTCACTTCGAAGTCGACGCATATTGTGTATATGTAGTAACAACTGATTTTAATGTTGGTTAATTTTATGTTTTTATAGATATTTTATTAACTTTCCTTATTTCTATGTGCTTCTGGAATGTGGATAATTGTTTAAAAGAGCGGAGTTTCAAATATGCGTCTGGGGATAGTAAAAATTTGTTATCCCCAGACAGGTGTCTACTCCATCGAGAGGATGGTTTATTATTTTTGATGCCTCTTTGATTGATTGTGAAATTTTTGATTTATCTTTAAGTCGTTAGCTAAAATACAATATCCGTCAGCCAAATAAAACACACCAGCACACACAATTCTGTGTAACCTTTCATGTTGATAGAATTTAGCGAGAAATAATCAGCCATCAGGCTGTATAAAAACAATAACAAAGAGCTGAGTGACGTCAATTTCGATCCTTCTATAGATTGGAGTACAGAAGAAATCATCGGGAGAGAAAACCGGAATTAAATAATGAAAATCAGAAGAAGAGGTAACTTTGTCGACATGTTGATTTCTCAAGAACCCAAACAACGACGACTGACTACTCGGTACTACAAACTACTAACAAGCAAGTCACTGACACAGTGACGAACTGGGGTGGCTGTTCCACCAATTGAATAAAACATTGACAATATTTTGTAACACTCCCCACTTGGGGTTATCCCATGATAACTCCACATTATAAACTAACAAATAAAATCAATGTCAATTTCAAAGGTCTGTAAATAGGATTATTCAAATAATATGGGCAGAACCAAATTCTTCGTGGATCCCATTCTTGTCTCTTTCATAAAAAAGAACAAGATTATTCTTACTTTCTCTTCGTCATTCTTGAGTGGGATATTTACTCGTACTATAATTGGAAATGACGAAATTCAACACATTACCCTATTCACACTGTAACATGGTGTATCCAATGATATTGTTATAATGGGACTCGACAAGAGGTCAGAGTTCACTAAGAAAACATCAATCAACCTTCATTGTCCTCCTCTCCTCTCGACTTCAACTCAGGCAAAGGTCAAGCTGCCAATTTAAAACAGTTGAAGTTAAATACCATATAAAACAATAAAAAGGACTGAGGTAAAAAAAGCAACACCAGTTATAAAAAATATTCATTATTGAAAACGATCATCTAAAATTATGTATTTTTATGTTTGTATCGTGATGTCACGATAGAAATACCTTGTTTTAAAATAAATTACCTTCAAATATTTGGTAGCTTAAACTGCCAGTTGGCAACCCCTTTTGACGGCAAAATAAAACACGTAGTTATGTGAGTAGTGTGTGTGTGGGGGGGGGGGGGGTGCGAGCGTTGATAACCCGAGGTGGACGTGAGCGAAAAAGTTGACATAAATGTTTTTCATAACAAAACTTCTTACATATTTTCTTTGAATTGTCAATATTTCCAGAATTGCCTATAACTGTAACCATAACATTACAACAATGGACATTGAAAATTTAAATTTTAGAACTGTTTTGATCAATGGCTTCAATAAATGGACATCTTTTAAAGACAAACAATCCCCACAAACAAACATGTTATAATGAGTAATACTGAATGCGAGCATACACACTACCCAATTGATCCCATTTTAACTATCCAATATTTGTCTGGGTTTGACAATACGACCAACTTGGGTTCGAACCATCTTATCTTCTGTCTCAATATATTGGTTGTAATCTGATAGAGTACGCCACGAAGAAATACTAAAACAACTGCACTCCATTGGCGCTGATGAGAAAGACCTCAGACTCATGCAAACATTATACTACACCCAGCAGGCATCTATCAAAATCGGAAACTCTACAGGAAATTCCATTCCTATTAAGAAAGGAGTCCGTCAAGGGTGTGTTGCCTCACCAGATCTGTTTAATCTATACCAAGAAACAATCATGAGGGGCATAAATAATATGGAGGGAATAAAAGTGGGAGGTCACAACATAAATAATATAAGATACGCAGACGATACGGTACTCATTGCAACATCAGAAATCCAACTTCAAAAGATTGTTGACAAAGTGGTAGTAGATAGTGAAGCCAAGGGAATGGAAGTGAATATCACCAAAACGGAATGCATGGTAATACAGAAAAACCCCGAAAACAACAACACCTGCAATATAACGATTCACGGCGAGCAACTTACCAACGTAGAAAGTTTTAAATACCTAGGTTCAATAGTGACAACAGATGGAAGATGTAACCGAGACATACGAGCAAGAATAGCTCAAGCCAAACAGGCCTTCATGGACCTGGGAAACATTTTAAAAAACAAACAGATGTCGTTCGGGATTAGATTCCGAGTCTTGAAGTGCTACGTGTGGCCAATCTTGTTATACGGATGCGAAAGCTGGACTACAAATGCAGAAAAACAAAAGAACATTGAAGCTTTTGAAATGTGGTGCTTGAGGAGGATGCAGAGAATATCGTATACTGCACACAAAACGAACGAAGAAGTGCTAAAACAAACATACCAACAAAGGAAACTAATGCCCTTAATAGTGGATCGACAACTATCCTTTTTCGGACACATAGTAAGGAAAGATAAGAATGAATACCTGGCAAGTTGTGGAAAAATACCTGGTAAACGCGCCCGGGGGAGACAAAGAAAAACACTCATAGACCAACTGAAGGGCTTCACCAGCCTAACAAGCCAAGAGCTGTTTGAAAAGGCAAGAGACAGGGAGGAATGGAGAGAGATAATTCATGCAGTATCCGAAGCCTGGACCAGGCATGGAACCTAGTAGTAGAATCTGGTGCAGTAACGTGACCTGTAACACCCTGGGTATCTGACAGGTCATCCTTCCCACCTACGAAGGATTCGAATCCACTCCCTTCCAAATGATAAATTCTTTGGGTGGGTCTTACCAAAAGCCCCCCTTGAGTCTTTACTTCCCCAGTTCTAATTAGGTTGTCTCCACCTGGAAATACTTTGGTGATCCGCCCTAAAGGCCACTTTAGTTTGGGTGTGTTGTCATCTTTAATCAATACGACAGATCCCACCGTTATCTTACCCCTTGCTTTAGGTACAGGACCTTATGGTAACTGTCTTATGTACTCATTACTCCAAACGGCCCAAAACCTTTCAAGCTCCTGATTTCGGGAACTAGCCATTTGTTGGAGACTAGAAGTATCCGGCTCTTCTGGGTTCTAAATCATTAAAGTGCGAGTTCCTACTTTTCCCCCATTCAGAAAATGATTGGATGTCAAGGTCTCCGAGCTATCAATAGCGTCGCCTACATAAGTTAACGGACGACTGTTAATGCACTTTTCTACTTCACAAAAAAGTGTCAATAATTCTGTCTTTGTGAGACGCCTTGTTCACAACCATTCTCTCAAGCGGGATGTCACAGTGCGTACACACCTTTTCCCACAAGATCCAAGGTCATCTAGGAGTGATAAACTTCCATATGGGTGCGTTTTCTGAATAGAATTCAGTCAGTGTCTTTGCTGCTGCTTTGAAAGTTTTTGTTTGGTCACTATATATAGTTGAAGGTCTGCGTCTAAGAGACACACATCGCTTGAATGCGAACAAATATTGCCTTAGTGATAAGTCATCAAAGATCTCAAGGTGTATCACCCTAATCAGCCCACAAGTACAGAGACAAATATAGGGTTTAATAGCCGGATTGTCTGAAAAATATATTGGCCCTGCGAAGTGGGGTGTGTCTTTTTTACGAAACCCGACGAATCCCGACAAAGTTATGGGAAGTAGGTGGCAGTGGTTAGTGAACCTGGAACTCAGGGAAGTGTACACCATTGGGGAGTGAACCTGGGACTGGCTTTCGGCGGGTTTTGTAAAAAAGAACTAGTGCTTTTTTACGAAACCCGCCGACACCCGGCGAAACCCGACAATATTCAGCAAAGTTATGGGAAGTAGACAACTGTGGGGAGTGAACCCGAGACTCAGGGAAGTGTACACCAGTCGGGAGTGAACCTGAGACTAAGGTTATCGGTCGGTTTCGGCGGGTTTCGTAAAAAAGAATTAGTGCTTTATTACGAAACCCGCCAAAACCCGCCGAAACCCGGCGAAACCCGACAATATCCAGCAAAGTTATGGGAATTAGACAACTGTGGGGAGTGAACCCGAGACTCAGGGAAGTGTACACCAGTCGGGAGTGAACCTGAGACTAAGATTATTGGCCGGTTTCGGAGGGTTTCGTAAAAAAGAATTAGTGCTTTATTACGAAACCCGCCGAAACCCGAGAATATCCGGCAAAGTTATGGGAGTTTGGCAACAGTGGGGGGTGATCCTGGGAGTCAGGGCGGTGTACACCAGTGGGGAGTGAACCTGAGACTGTGTAAAAAGGATATCAGTGGGAAATAAACCTGGGGCTAAAGGGAGATGGATACCATTGAAAGTTGAAGCCGGATATGAGAGTTTGGTACCAGAAGAAAATGAACCTGACACTATAGGGGGTGGGCGCCAGTGGGGAGTGAACCCGGGACTATGTAAAAAGGATGTCATTGGGAAATAAACCTGGGACTAAAGGGAGATGGATACCATTGAAAATTGATGCCGGATATGAGAGTTTGGTACCAGATAAGAATGGACCTGACACTATAGGGGGTGGGCGCCAATGGGGAGTGAACCTGGGACTATGTAAAAAGGATATCAGTAAGATATAAATCTGGGACTAAAGGGAGATGGAAACCATTGGGAGTTGAAGCCTGATATGAGAGTTTGGTACCGGAGGAGAATGAAACCTGACCCTATAGGGGTGGGCGCCAGTGGGGAGTGAACCTGGGAATCAGGGAATTGCACACCAGTGGGGAGTTAACCTGGGAATATCTAAAAAGGATATCAGTGGGAAATAAATCAGTCTTCAACTCCCAATGGTATCCATCTCCCTTTAGTCCCAGGTTTATTTCCCACTGATATCCTTTTACATAGTCCCGGGTTCAGTCCCCACTGGCGCCCACCTCCTATAGTGTCAGGTTCATTCTCCTCTGGTACCAAACTCTCCTATCCGGCTTCAACTTTCAATGGGATCCATCTCCCTTTAGTCCCAGATTTATTTCCCACATGACATCCTTTTTACATAGTCCCGGGTTCACTCCCCACTGGCGCCCACCCGCTATAGTGTCAGGTTCATTTTCTTCTCGTACCAAACTCTCATATCCAGCTTCAACTTTCAATGGTATCCATCTCCCTTTAGTCCCAGGTTTATTTTCCACTGATATCCTGTTTACATAGTCCAAGGTTCACTCCCCACTGGCGCCCACCTCCTAAAGATAGAATGAGCTTGGCTAAGAAGCTCATAACACTGTCATCCTGAAGTATAACGGACCAACACACAAAACTGTGTGTATCCCTGAACGTTTATAGTCAGGTTAATACAGTTCAGTGAGCATTACTCATAAACGCGGATGGCAAAAAACAATAACAAAGACCGGAGTAACGTCATCTTCGAACTATCTATAGTGTCAGGTTCATTCTCCTCTGGTACCAATCTTTCATATCCGGCTTCAACTCCCAATGGTATCCATCTCCCTTTAGTCCCAGGTTTATTTCCCACTGATATCCTTTTTACATATTCCCAGGTTAACTCCCCACTGGTGTGCAATTCCCCGAGTCCCAAGTTCACTCCCCACTGGCGCCCACCTTCTATAGTGTCAGGTTCATTCTCCTCTGGTACCAAACTTTCATATCCGGCTTCAACTCCCAACGGTATCCATCTCCCTTTAGTCCCAGGTTTATTTCCCACTGATATCCTTTTTACATATTCCCAGGTTAACTCCCCACTGGTGTGCAATTCCCCGAGTCCCAAGTTCACTCCCCACTGGCGCCCACCTTCTATAGTGTCAGGTTCATTCTCCTCTGGCACCCAACTCCTATAGTTCTCCTCGGATACCCACTGTTATCCATCTCCCACAGTCCCAGGTTAACTCCCAATTGGTGTGCACTTCCCTGAGTCCCAGGTTCACTCCACATTGGCGCCCATCTCCTATAGTGTCAGGTTCATTCTCCTCTGGTACTCAACTCCCATATCCGGCTTCAACTTTCAATGGTATCCATCTCCCTTTAGTCCCAGGTTTATTTCCCACTGATATTCTTTTTACACAGTCCCAGGTTAACTCCCCACTGGTGTGCAATTCCCTGATTCCCAGGATCACCCCCCACTGTTTCCAAACTCCCATAACTTTGCCGGATATTGTCGGGTTTCGGCGGGTTTCGGCAGATTTCGTAAAAAAGCACTAGTTCCTAGTGTCTTTTTTACTAAACCCGACGAAACCCGCCGAAACCCTACGAAACCCGACAATATCCAGCAAAGTAGACAAATGTGGGGAGTGAACCCGAGACTCAGGGAAGTGTACACCAGTCGGGAGTGAACCTGAGACTAAGGTTATCGGCGGGTTTCGGCGGGTTTCGTAAAAAAAGAATTAGTGCTTTATTACGAAACCCGCCAAAACCCGACAATATCCGGCAAAGTTATGGGAGTTTGGCAACAGTGGGGGGTGATCCTCGGAATCAGGGCGGTGTACACCAGTGGGGATATCTGGGATCCAACTCCTATAGTTCGGTTCGGATACCCACAGTTATCCATCTCTCACAGTCCCAGGTTAACTTCCAATTGGTGTGCACTTTCCTAAGTCCCAGGTTCACTCCCCACTGGCGCCCATCTCCTATAGTGTTATGTTCATTTTCCTCTGGTACCAAACTCTCATATCCGGCTTCAACTGTCAATGGTATCTATCTCCCTTTAGTCCCAGGTTTAATTCCTACTGATATCCTGTTTACATAGTCCCAGGTTCACTCCCCATTGGCGCCCACCTCCTATAGTGTCAGGTTCATTCTCCTCTGGTACCAAAGTCTCATATCTGGCTTCAACTGTCAATGGTATCTATCTCCCTTTAGTCCCAGGTTTATTTCCCACTGATATCCTTTTTACATAGTCCCAGGTTAACTCCCCACTGGTGTGCAATTCCCTGAGTCCCAGGTTCACTCCCCACTGGCGCTCACCCCCTATAGTGTCAGGTTCATTCTCCTCTGGTACTCAACTCCCATATCCGGCTTCAACTTTCAATGGTATCCATCTCCCTTTAGTCCCAGGTTTATTTCCCACTGATATCCTTTTTGCACAGTCTCAGGTTCACTACCCACTGGTGTACACCGCCCTGACTCCCAGGATCACCCCCACTGTTTCCAAATCCCATAACTTTGCTGGATATTGTCGGGTTTCGCCGGGTTTCGGCGGCTTTCGCGGGTTTCGTAAAAAAGCACTAATTCTTTTTTACGAAACCCGCCGAAACCGGCCGATAACCTTAGTCTCAGGTTCACTCCCGACGGGTGTACATTTCCCTGAGTCTCGGGTTCACTCCACACCGTTGTCTACTTCCCATAACTTTGCTGGATATTGTCGGGTTTTGCCGGGTTTCGGCGGGTTTCGTAATAAAGCACAAGTTCTCTTTTCCGAAAGCCGCCGAAACCCAGTCCCAGGTTTACTCCCCAATGGTGTACACTTCCCTGAGTTCCAGGTTCACTCCCCACTGCTACCTACTTCTCATAACTTTGTCGGGATTCTTCGGGTTTCGGCGGTTTTGGCAGGGTTTCGGCGGGTTTCGTAAAAAAGACACACCGGGTAGCGGGTACCCGTTTCAACAAATGGAAACCGAACTGAGAGTGATAATTGGATGTAATACAATTTTCATCTGACATATTTACATTTACAGATTTTCCTCCTTTATTTTTCAATGACATTGATTTTGTTGTTTTATTTGTTAACACAGATTTGATTCAATTTTGGAATCAACAGATGAACACTATATTAGTTCTTATCTTTTAAAGGAATCTCCGGTATTTGTAAAACTTATTTATTTATTTTGGATTCATTGTAATTAATTGTCCTTGTTTCTTACTTCAGTTTCGTTTCGTTTGTTGTAATAAAGAATAGATAATAAATGAATTTAAAAAATGTACAGAATAAAAAAAAGCCCCCCCCCCCTCCCCCTTCACAAAAACAATATTTTTGATCAAAAAGTCACTCCTACCGCGGGTACCCAGGTAATCAGACCACTACCAGGGTATTACCCGAGTAATGATTTGGGCGGGTAATCAGACCACTACCCGGGTATTACCCGAGTAATGATTTGGGCGGGTAATCCCAGCACTAGTTAATAACGACATGACTGTTTCAGTTTTAACCTCCATGCACACATTTTCAGGTCTGCAGACAGAACCCAATTATTGGCCTGTTTTAACACTTTTGTCATGGACAACATTCTGCGTGGGTTGGAGAGTATTTCCATTGTAATGATGAGGCCATAACAATTTCCATTATCAGACCTACAAATATGTACACGTTGGGTTTTGCTTAAATCAATTTCGGTGTCGGGTAGGAATTATATTATAGGGACCAACTTATTATTATTATTATTATTATTATTATTATTATTATTATCATCATCATCATCATCATCATCATCATCATCATCATCATCATCATCATCATCATCATCATCATCATTATTATTATTATTATTATTATTATTATTATTATTATTATTATTATTATTATTAATATTACTATTATTATTATTATTATTATTATTATTATTATTATTATTATTATTATTATTATTATTATTATTATTATTATTATTATTATTATTAAATGATAACATAAAACGGCCGCCTGATAAGTTCTGAATCGATAGACTTATAAAATTGTAATCGGTGACATCTTGTAACCAAAAGTCGTCAGAGAAGGCTGTAGTATAAACCGATGTGCACAAGTAACGTCGTTCTAAAGCAAAGATAAAAATAGGAAATGATAGCATGTCAAAGCGATGATATTAGTGAGTGTGAACTATTAATGTAGATACTCACGTAAGTATCGAATTCCGTGTACTGGTGTCAATAGAAACAATGAAGTTAGGATCCCAACAAGATGTCTGACTTGTGTCGACGACGAGACGATCAGAGTAACTGGCAATCTATTGAATATTGAGGTGAGGCGACAGGGAGTGGCTTAGTCACATGACGGCGGCCTCGATATATATACACGTAATTAGGTGCACATAGCAACGTTGGGCATGAATGCATCCATGTGGTGACGTGGAGGGAAAGCCAAATGTTCTAGAAGCACGAAATCGCAACCATCGCCGTTTGCGTTGAGGGTTCAGTTGATTCAACTATTATTCTGATTTTGGCGGTCAGCTATTCTGATTTTTGGCGGTCAGTGAGAAACACGCCATCATGTAACCTCATAATAATAATACGCCTTCCAATACTTTTTCTTGCATTTTATGTTGTTTGCATATTTGGGGAAAAGAAACAGGAAGACACAATAAATGCTATAATTTTAGTAGTAGTAGTAGTAGTAGTAGTAGTAGTAGTAGTAGTAGTAGTAGTAGTAGTAGTAGTAGTAGTAGTAGTAGTAGTAGTAGTAGTAGTAGTAGTAGTAGTAGTAGTAGTAGTAGTAGTAGTAGTAGTAGAAGTAGTAGAAGTAGTAGAAGTAGTAGAAGTAGTAGTGGTAGTAGTGGTAGTAGTGGTAGTAGTGGTAGTAGTAGTAGTAGTAGTAGTAGTTGTTGTTTTTGTTGTTGTTGTAGTTCTAATGGTGGTTGGAAAGAATGCCTGAGGTGTGGGGTGGGGGGGGGGGAGGTGTTGGTATGAGTTGGAGGGGGGGGGATGTTGGTATGAGTTGTGGGGTGGGGTGGGGGGGTGTTGGTATGAATTGTGGGGTGGGGGGGGGGTGTTTGTATGAGTTGTGGGGGGGGGTGTTGGTATGAGTTGTGGGGGGGGGGTGTTGGTATGAGTTGTGGGGTGGGGGGGTGTTGATATGAGTTGTGGGGTGGGGGGGGTGTTGGTATGAGGGTTGTGGGGTGGGGGGGGTGTTGGTATGAGTTGTGGGGGTGGGGGGGGGTGGTGGTATGAGTTGTGGGGTGTAGGGGGGGGGTGTTGGTATGAGTTGTTGGGGGTTGGGGGGGGGGGGGGTTAGAGCGATGGCCACTCTCTGAAGACAGAGATAATCGAAATACTAAATAAAACAGACGAAAACCGAAAGGTGTAAGTTAGAAATAATAATAATAATAATAATAATAATAATAATAATAATAATAATAATAATAATGAGGTCTGGATAGATCGTCATAACATTGTAGTGTGAGCACCATTAGAAGCTGATGTTTGCTCATCGTCATAACATAGGAATTTGAGCACCATTAGAAGCTGATGTTTGCTCATCGTCATAACATAGGAATTTGAGCACCATTAGAAGCGGATGTTTGCTCATCGTCATAACATAGGAATTTGAGCACCATTAGAAGATGATGTTTGCTCAGAGACAAATTTTCATCAAAAAGAACAAGACTTCTTTTAGTTTTAGTTTATTTTCAATACCCCTTTACGTATTGGTTTCCTGATGAAGGGTTACACTCGAAACGTCAACAGGGTGTACTGTCTCCATCCGAAGCCTTTCAATGTTCACCTCTTCTAAATCAGAACCTGAAGAAAATGAAGATTTATGCCTATTTTTATCTTCATTTCAGCATTAATAATTAAATAGGTCAGTGGTCTATGTAAATACGTTTCATACATTATGTGTATACAGCGTTATGTCCAATATGACCACGTAATTACGTCTGTGTAGCAATGAAAAATCTTAAATTCACGTAAATTACGTGCATAGAACAAATGTCGTCTTCACTGCCGACACCCAATGACGTGCGCATAGACTCTACCCACCAGACAGGTTTCAGGATTGGATCACGTGTTGAATACGCCCACCAAATGCCAGATTGTTTGTTTTGAACTAAAGTCGTGAGGTTAAGAGATGGCTAAAATTATCAGTGCGCATAGACTCTACCCACCAGACAGGATTGGATTACGTGTTGAATACGCCCACCAAATGCCAGATTGTTTGTTTTGAACTAAAGTCGTGAGGTTAAGAGATGGCTAAAATTATCAGTGCGCATAGACTCTACCCACCAGACAGGATTGGATTACGTGTTGAATACGCCCACCAAATGCCAGATTGTTTGTTTTGAACTAAAGTCGTGAGGTTAAGAGATGGCTAAAATTATCAGTGCGCATAGACTCTACCCACCAGACAGGATTGGATTACGTGTTGAATACGCCCACCAAATGCCAGATTGTTTGTTTTGAACTAAAGTCGTGAGGTTAAGAGATGGCTAAAATTATCAGGCAATCTGAACATTGATTGAACTCGGCTTTTATTGACTCTAAGATTTATAGGAAAAGGGTGGGGGGTGGGTGAAGATGAGACAAAAGGAAATGACGTTATTTTAAATTTGGACAAACTATATAATGTGAGGTATAAAACAAAATTAATAAAATAGAATAATATAAATGAAATAAGATGAAATGAAATATAATATATAAAATAACAGTTCTTCAATGCCAGACCAAAAGAAACTTTTAACGCCACTTAGATATCGACAAACGTCTAGACAATTAAAGACCAACTAATATAAACTGACAAAGTAAAACACTTCTCGTCGTTCTCTTTCTTTCATTCAAAGTTTTTCCCTTGAAAAATCATAATCATGTTTTTCCATGGGGACAAACTTGTCTTTAGTGAAATGTAATTACGGCTGAAATTTAATTTGGCGTTGCACAATAAAAATATCTAGTAGTTATTAAATCTGCCCGGTAATCATTGGAGACAACTATATTTCCAAGAAAAAGTTAGTTATCGATTCGAAATAGACGTCTACCCAATTTCCCAGGGAAATCCAGCTCTTGTTGTTGTTGTTGTTGTTGTTGTTCTTCTTCTTCTTCTTGTCCTCCTCCTCCACCTTCTTCTTCTTCTTCTTCTTCCTCTTCTTCTTCTTCTTCTCCTCCTCCACCTTCTTCTTCTTCTTCTTCTTCTTCTCCTCCTCCTCCACCTTCTTCTTCTTCTTCTTCTTCTTCTTCTTCTTCTTCTTCTTCTTCTTCTTCTTCTTCTTCTTCTTCTTTTTCTTGTTGTTGTTGTTGTTGTTATTTTTATTATCATTATTATTATTATTATTATTATTATTATTATTATTATTATTATTATTATTATTATTATTATTATTATTATTATCATCGTCATCAACATCATCATCATCATCATCATCATTATTGTTATTCTTCTTCTTCTTCTTCTTCTTCTTCTTCTTCTTCTTCTTCTTCTTCTTATTATTTTTATTATTATTATTATTATTATTATTATTATTATTATTATTATTATTATTATTATTATTATTATTATTATTATTATTATTATTATTATGACCAACTTGTCTTCAAAGCTTTTATAACAATGACACTCAACGTGTAAGACAAGCCATGGCGCCTCCATGCGTGTCCTTGGTAAACTCTACAACACAGAAAATCATCACCAGTGAAGTTAGACCTGCACTCCACATAACCACTCCCACCCCCCCACCCACCCCCCCCCCTCCCCACCCTTCCAAATCCAGAGAGGCAAAATGTGAATCTCGTGATGACAGTTTTTGATGTCAGGAATGCTGTGGCTCTCAGTCATTACGAGGAAGAGTGGAAAGTGGACACAAAAGGCACAATCGAATTCATCAATATTATTTCCAAACTCTGGACAATTCTTAATGTAAAACACCCCATGAAATATGTTCGACGACTGGGAAATGATGATTGTCAAACCAATAGAAAGATGGATGACAAGAATGTCACGTTTCTCTCTGATGTTGTTACCTGGCTTGAGGCTTGGGATGGATCTTGGCTATCCAGACCCAGTGCAGGAAGCCTTTCTAACGAGACCGTGTTTGCTTTGACAAATACCGTCGAGTCTATTTTTGAGCTTTGTCCACATTTGATCACTAATAACAATTTTCGATACATTCTCCTTGGAAAGTTTCAAACTGACTGACAATCTCGAATTTCGTTTTAGTCAGTATCGCCAGCTTAGTGGATCCAATTACCATGTATCAGTAAGACAAGTATTAGAAGGTGAGAAAAGGTTAAAACTGATGAGTGTATTGACCCTTGTATCTGCATCAAAAGGAACGATCGCTTTGAAAGATTTGACAGACACCATACACACTGATTCTTCTTCAGACATTCAATCCAGAAACAACGAATTTGTGTCTCGTCCACATAAACGCAAGATCCATTAAAAACAAATGTCACGAGATCCATGACCTAATTATAGATCGTCATATTGACATGTTGTGCATTACGGAAACCTGGCTTCAGGATAAACAGGATGACCACTACATTACCACCGCCTGTCCCAATACGCATACCTGGAAATCGCTACCACGACCTGGGAGAAAAGGGGGTGGTATTGCCTTTATTTATAGTCTTGCTATCACCAACACCACTTTCACTCCTCTTACAAGAGAAAACTACGAATCTGCATGCCTTTCCTTCCAATCCGACTCTGCCACTTTCTCCATCATTACTATCTATCGACCGCCGAATACATCCAATACTAAGTTTGTAGCGGAATTTCAAAATGATATCTTAGACTTCAACCTTAAAAGTTCACCATATATTTTTATTGGAGATTTCAACATACATTTTAATTCCACTTCTCCGACAGTCACCAAAATCAAGAAAATCCTACACGACAACGATTTACACCAGCACATCACCGAGACAACACACCAGGCCGGCAACATCATTGATTGGGTCATCTCCCCTGTGTCAAGTAATAGAATAAGAAAGACCGAAGTTGTTGACCTAGCGATATCCGATCACAAAGTTTTATTTGTGGATATCGCATTAAAGAAAGTTGATCTCCCGAAACGAAACATAACAACAAGGAATTATAGACAAATTGATATCAGTGGTTTACAAGATAGCATTCGTGACGTCATAAATGAGGTTAAAAATATAAACGACTACAACAAATTATTGCGATCTATTATTGACCGTGAGGCACCGCCACAACGTCGGGTCGTATCGAATCGACCACACTCGCGATGGTTCAATTCCGAGATAAAGGAATTAAAGAGAAAAAAGAGACAGGCTGAAAGGAAATGGCGAAAGAGTGGTCTAACGGTATTTAAAGATATCTACAAAGCAGCTAAGTCGGCTCTTTATAACGCCATCACATGCGCAAAAAAGGCCCACTACAACGAAAAATTTCAAAGCATTACATCTTGCAAAGAACTGTTTTCCACCGCAAACGACCTTCTTGGCAGTAAGAAATCCACACCCCTTCCAGCGTCTAGAAATAACACCGAACTAGCTCAAAATTTTGCCAACTATTTCCACGACAAGATAAAATCCATTAGGGAAAACTTAGACAATACATCATCATCATCGTCACCGAGCTTTGGACCATTCCATGGAACGCCACTACATGTTTTCGATCCAGCCACTGAAGATGAAGTGAAGTCAGCCATTTTAGATAGCCCATCAAAATATTGTGACTTATTAGACCCCATCCCAACTAGTATTCTTAAGACTTGTATTGAAGAACTGTTACCAACAATAACTGAACTTATAAATAATTCGTTGGTCTCAGGTAGTGTCCCCGACTCGTTTAAACGTGCCATTGTTAAACCACTATTAAAGAAGTCCGATCTAAATGTAAACGAACTGAAAAATTACAGACCTGTCTCCAACCTTCCATATCTATCCAAAGTGCTTGAACGCATTGTGTTAAAAAGACTTTTGTATCATATCCATCTAAATAATTTAAGTGAAAATTTCCAATCTGCCTATAAATCACATCATAGCACTGAAACTGCCCTTTTAAAAGTATGCACTGATATTCTTAATAGTATTGACAAAAATCATGTCTGTTTATTGACTATGTTGGACCTTTCGGCTGCATTTGACACCATTGATCACGAGATACTTATTAAACGATTAGAAATTACTTTTGGAATTAGAGACACTGCGCTTAGTTGGTTTAAATCATACCTAACATCAAGATCTCAGTCGGTTCTGATCGATGGCGCAGTATCAGAAACATTTCCTCTAAATTATGGCCTTCCACAGGGGTCTGTCCTTGGTCCTGTTATTTTTACTCTTTATACTCAACCTCTTTCGGATATTTTTGTTAAAAATAAATTAATGTATCATTTCTATGCTGATGACACTCAGATCTATGTAAGCGATATCCCTAGTAATATCCCATCATTAATTACCCGTGTTGAAGACTGTATTAGAGATGTTAAATGCTGGATGGAAATTAACAAGTTAAAGCTGAATAATGAAAAGACAGAGGTGATGGTGTGTGGTAGAAAAAGTGTTTTGAAAGATGATTTTCTGAAGTTTACTCTAAATATAAATGGGTGCACAATTAACCTCTCAACGTGTGTGAAAAACCTCGGGGTAATGCTAGATCAACATATGACTATGCAGGCACAGTTTGATTCTCTATGTAGAAGTTTGACAATAGGCTTAAAAAGAATTGCTTCAGTTAGACCTTTCCTAACAAGAGAAGTAACATGCAAACTAATAACATCTTTCATACTATCTAAAATAGATTACTGTAATTCGTTAATCTCGAATGTAAGCAACGATAAAATATCACGCCTTCAAAGTATCCAGAATGCGGCTGCTAAATTGATTTTAAGAAAGAAGATAACATCCTACTCGTTGCCACTTTTGTATGAGCTGCATTGGTTACCAGTTAATGTGAGAATCGAATTCAAACTAGCAGTACTGTGCTATAAGTGCCTTAATGATCAAGCACCATTGTATATTACTGAATTTTTAGAAACTTATAAGCCAACGAGGAGTCTACGTTCTGCACTAGATTCTACAAAATTAATTGTTACAAATAAATATAAATATAAATTTTACGGCGGCAGATCGTTCAGTCACGTCGGACCTTCCATCTGGAACTCTCTTCCTAAAAGAATAAGAGAAGCGCAGTCCTTATCAATATTTAAATCAAAGTTAAAACACCATCTCTTTGTTAAAACACATCTTGATTAATGCATCTTTGTAATTTGACCCCAATATGAATGTTAATTTAGTTTATGTTATTATATCATTATTTTATATTATTTCCGTATTTGACATAGCATGTGGATGTATTATAACATATCTTGTATTAATGACTTTATGTTTAGTTATTACATTGTTGTATAATGATAATATTATGCTGATGTAGTTTGTATAATGTTTCATTTGTATAATAATGTCACTGTATTATTGTTTCGCGCATTGAGCATCACCCAGTGATGAAAATGCGCGTTATAAATGTCATGTATTATTATTATTATTATTCTTTTTCAAATTGCCTTCAAGAATGTGAGAGCATTGACATGACACCTCAACAATCCCAAGTTCTTGTTTTTTTATTGCTGGATAAGCAGCGTGAAAATGATGTAAAACAACATCCTGTGAAATGTGCAGGTCTCAAATTAGGGTGTGTCTTTTTTACGAAACCCGCCGAAACCCAGTCCCAGGTTCACTCCCCAATTGTGTACACTTCCCTGAGTTCTAGGTTCACTCCCCACTGCCACCTACTTCCCATAACTTTGTTGGGATCCGTCGGGTTTCGGCGGGTTTCGTAAAAAAGACACACCGCTGAAATTATAGTTCCAGCAAAATGGTTAAATCTGGAGCTCGACGACAATTCCAGTTCTCTTCAACCTCTTGGCAGAGGACTTTGACGCTAAAAATAGTCACCAATGGGAATCCAAGGATGATTAAATCAACTTTAGGTCGCCTTGTTTTGAATGTTTACACAATCTAGTCTGGCCATCGCAATCCGTTATGGACATTGTCACAATCATTTTCATGATATTTCAGGACTAGTCTGGCCGTCGCAATCCGTTTTGGTCAATGTCACAATTATTTTCATGATATTTCAGGACTAGTCTGGCCGTCGCAATCCGTTTTGGTCAATGTCACAATTATTTTCATGATATTCAGGACTAGAGTGGCCATCGCAATCCGTTTTGGTCATTGTCACAATTATTTTCATGATATTTCAGGACTAGTCTGGCCGTCGCAATCCGTTTTGGTCAATGTCACAATTATTTTCATGATATTCAGGACTAGAGTGGCCATCGCAATCCGTTTTGGTCATTGTCACAATTATTTTCATGATATTTCAGGACTAGTCTGGCCATCGCAATCCGTTTTGGTCATTGTCACAATTATTTTCGTGATATTTCAGGACTAGTCTGGCCGTCGCAATATGTTTTGGTCATTGTCACAATTATTTTCATGATATTTTAGGACTAGTAATAATAATAATAATAATAATAATAATAATAATAATAATAATAATAATAATAATAATAATAATAATAATAATACTTTATTGCATCCCAAAAAGGAAATTTTTTGTACAGACGTGTTATAATTTACACATAAGATAAAAATACAATGGAAATAGGATGTATATATATATAAAAAAGGAGCAGCTCTATAACCAGAGCTGCGCTTTATAATATGAATAATTTCAACACTGTAAAATAGTTAAAACTGTCACTATAAATTGAAAATTGAAAAGATTGCAAAACAAATAAATTAATAAATTAATATTTATATTTTTAAAAAGTGAAAATGAGAAATAATTATATAAAATGATTATTGCTTGTTGTTATAAAGCCCAATACTGGACGGCAGAAAAGATTTTCGGTGTCTCTCTGTTTTCGTTGAAATAGAGAAAGGGCGACCACTTCTTTCTGACATAATAATTGATGGTCTTAGTGGATGATACTGGTCATTTAATATTTTAGTTATTTTATTTATACAAAATTTCTCGTATAAAAGATCTACATCGTCAACATCATTTATATAGCGTTTAATGGATTTTTTAATATTTGAATTTATTTTGTTCCTTTCCACTGCTAAGCAATTGCCTCCCCAAGCTGTTATACAAAATGACAAAACACTTTCGATTACTGCTCTATAAAATAATGTGCAGAGGGTTTTATCTATTCTAAACTGAGAGAGTTTTGATAAAAAATATGTACGTCTGCACATCTTATGCCTAATTATTTTCAAGTGTTCATCCCACTTGAGCCTGTCATCAATCGTTACACCAAGGTATTTGTAGTGAGGAACTCGCTGGACGAATTGGTCCTTTAATTTTAACGGTTCTATCGGTTCCTTCACTCTCCTAAAGTCAATCACTAGCTCCTTTGTCTTGCTTATGTTAAGCTCAAGGTGGTGGGCATCACACCAAGACACAAATCTATCAATTTCTTGCCTATAAGCCACTTCGTTGCCATTTGTTATGAGGCCTTGAAGAGCGGTGTCATCTGCAAACTTTATTAAAGGTACACTCAGGTTTTGACTTCTACAGTCATTCGTGTATATTGTGAATAATACAGGGGACAATACACAACCTTGAGGAGCACCAATATTTGTAGTTATACAGGAAGATTTGTTTTGTCCTAATTGAACATATTGTGCTCTCTCCGTAAGAAATTCGAGCACCCAAGCAATTATATACTTGTTTAAATTCAGACTAGTCAATTTTTGAACAACCAACTGAGGTTGCATTGTATTGAACGCTGAAGAAAAATCTGCAAAAAGCAATCTGCAATAGCTCCTAGCGTGATCTAGATGCCTGTAGATGTTGTTTGTAAACAGCAAAATGACATCCTCTACGCCACGTCCTGGTTTGTAAGCAAATTGATGACTATCACTCAATGGCATAAACTGATTCCTAATTTTAACAAGAACAAGTTTTTCTAAAGATTTCATGAGTATTGAAGTCAGTGCAACAGGTCTGAGATCGTTCATAGTTTCAAGTTTTTCTTTTTTTGGAACAGGAATAATTTTTGAAGTTTTCCAAATTTCAGGGATCGAAGCGCATTGGAGGGACCAGTTAAAAATATGTGTATAAATGGGGGAAAGCTGGTGGGCACATTCTTTTAATAGTTTTCCTTTCAATCCATCCGGCCCAGCAGCCTTCCTCTCGTTTAGTTTCGAAAATACGAATCTCGTTTCCTCTTCACTGACCTCAATAGTCATTTCATCTTCCAAAGCCCTGTCTAATTTATGTTTTTCATTTTCAATATCAAATTTGTTTGCTGTGTCGAAACGTGAATAAAATTTATTTAAAGTTTCAATTTCGATATCTTCTGATATAATCGTGGGCTTTGGATTATAGTTAACAGCAGTTTTAAGCCCCCGCCACGTGTCCCGTATATCCCCAGAAGAAAAGCATTTTTCAATTTTATTTTTGTACTTATCTCTACAACTAGATATTACCCTCTTTATCTCTTTTTGTTTTGTTTTCAGATCTTTTTTGTTTCCACTAGTATAGAGAGTTTTCTTTTGATTCAATAAAAGTTTTAGATCTTTTGTTATCCAAGGCTTGTTGTTAGGATAATATTTTATTTCTTTTTTACAAGACACCATCTTGTCTGGCCATCGCAATCCGTTTTGGTCATTGTCACAATTATTTTCATGATATTCAGGACTAGAGTGGCCGTCGCAATCCATTTTGGTCAATGTCACAATTATTTTCATGATATTCAGGACTAGAGTGGCCATCGCAATCCGTTTTGGTCATTGTCACAATTATTTTCATGATATTTCAGGACTAGTCTGGCCATCGCAATCCGTTTTGGTCATTGTCACAATTATTTTCGTGATATTTCAGGACTAGTCTGGCCGTCGCAATATGTTTTGGACATTGTCACAATTATTTTCATGATATTTCAGGACTAGTCTGGCCATCGCAATCCGTTTTGGTCATTGTCACAATTATTTTCATGATATTTCAGGACTAGTCTGGCCATCGCAATCCGTTTTGGTCAATGTCACAATTATTTTCATGATATTCAGGACTAGAGTGGCCGTCGCAATCCGTTTTGGTCATTGTCACAATTGTTTTCAGGATATTTCAAGCTATCACAGGGAATACAGAAATCGAAGATAGATTTTTAAGATGTGATAACCAAAGACGTGTCATGATGGAGCTGATACTGAGTCACGTGGACAGAAATGATTTTACTGGTTTAATTGTGAGTCGTGTGAAACAAGTCTGGAGGAAACTCTGAAGAAAGCATTGAAACCCACAATCAATATTTTACTTAACAATTACTCTAAGAAAGTGTCTGGTACAGAAGGAAATGGCAGTACAAGAAAGCATTGAAACCCACAATCAATATTTTACTTAACAATTACTCTAAGAAAGTGTCTGGTACAGAAGGAAATGGCAGTACAAGAAAGCATTGAAACCCACAATCAATATTTTACTTAACAATTACTCTAAGAAAGTGTCTGGTACAGAAGGAAATGGCAGTACAAGAAAGCATTGAAACCCACAATCAATATTTTACTTAACAATTACTCTAAGAAAGTGGCTGGTACAGAAGGAAATGGCAGTACAAGAAAGCATTGAAACCCACAATCAATATTTTACTTAACAATTATTCTAAGAAAGTGTCTGGTACAGAAGGAAATGGCAGTACAAGAAAGCATTGAAACCCACAATCAATATTTTACTTAACAATTACTCTAAGAAAGTGGCTGGTACAGAAGGAAATGGCAGTACAAGAAAGCATTGAAACCCACAATCAATATTTTACTTAACAATTACTCTAAGAAAGTGTCTGGCACAGAAGGAAATGGCAGTACAAGAAAGAATTGAAACCCACAATCAATATTTTACTTAACAATTACTCTAAGAAAGTGTCTGGTACAGAAGGAAATGGCAGTACAAGAAAGTTAAAAACATTCACCAAAAGGATATAATACCTACCAGGGATTTTTTGGAAGACCTTATTGAGCTAATGCTAAAGATGTGCCAGATAGTTTTTCCTTTCACGATGTTCACCAGATTGGACCCTAGTACTATAATTAGGACATAGTATTACAACCAAAATCTCTTTAATAGGCCTTAGGAAATGCACATAATAAGAAGAGTCACAAGTTTATTTATCTAGTTGGCTGGTACAGCAAATTTACCATTTTCTCCTCAAAGTGTCGCACTTCTTTTTTTAATTTAAATTTGCATTTACACCGTTTTGATGTTGTTGTGGATTTTGTTTTGTTATTGTTGTTGTTATTGTTTTTATAATGTAATAATAATTCAGCTGCGGGCTTCGAACCGGCAACGGCTGTGTACAAAATACTGAATCAACAACAAAAACAAAAACAATAACAACAAAACAACAACAAAACAACAACAAAATTTTAAATTGAGCTTTATATAGCGCAATATCCACTAAATGTGCTCAAAACGCTTTACAAGGGGTCCCTGGTCAACAGCAACATTTAACATGTAGGACGAGACATAACGCCTGTTAGGGGATATTACAATTTTTCGGACAAAGACAACGCTGTTAACGGCCAGGTACTCATTTTACACCTGAGTACGGTGAGAGAATGTGAGTAAAGAGCCTTTTCCAAGGACTCAACTATGCGCCGAGCGTGAGGCTCGAACCCAGGACCTTCCTATCCGAAAGCAAGTGCCATACCACTAGATCACAAAGCCGCACAATTATTCAGTAACTCAGATGAGAAGGATCTGCTGTTGATGATAAGAGAAATAAAAGATTTCATATTTGGTTGAAGATTTAGTTGACAAATAAACAACAACAAACAAACGAAATTAAAATAACAAGAAAAACAACATACTAACAATTTAAACACACGCACGAACACACTCAAAGAACTAATATGCATAGATATATAAATTACTCTCTCTCTCTCTCTCTCTCTCTCTCTCTCTCTCTCCCCTCGCTTCGTTCTGGGCCGACGCCCGTGACGTCACATATCCTATGAGCGGGACTAAACACCACGAAGGTTACGCTCCAGGTCTCCATGATTATTATTGTCAACCGGGCTGTAAAGTTAAATAAAATAAATAAAGACGGAAAGAAAGCAAGAAGGGACATGATAAAAAGGGCAAGAGAAGAAGAAGAAGAAGAAGAAGAAGAGCAGTAACAACGTAATCAACAACAACGACAACAACAACGACAACAACAACGACAACGACAACAATACAACAACAACAACGACAACTACTAGATTGATAGATAGATAGATGGATAGATAGATAAATGGATGGATAGATAGATAAATGG
>NC_088369.1:47351029-47353529 GCF_034508935.2 Berghia stephanieae
GTCAGTATCGCCAGCTTAGTGGATCCAATTCCATGTATCAGTAAGACAAGTATTAGAAGGTGAGAAAAGGTTAAAACTGATGAGTGTATTGACCCTTGTATCTGCATCAAAAGGAACGATCGCTTTGAAAGATTTGACAGACACCTACACACTGATTCTTCTTCAGACATTCAATCCAGAAACAACGAATTTGATTCTTTTTAAATTGCCTTCAAGAATGTGAGAGCATTGACATGACACCTCAACAATCCCAAGTTCTTGTTTTTTTGCTGGATAAGCAGCGTGAAAATGATGTAAAACAACATCCTGTGAAATGTGCAGGTCTCAAATTAGGGTGTGTCTTTTTTACGAAACCCGTCGAAACCCGCGAAACCCAGTCCCAGGTTCACTCCCCAATTGTGTACACTTCCCTGAGTTCTAGGTTCACTCCCACTGCCACCTACTTCCCATAACTTTGTTGGGATCCGTCGGGTTTCGGCGGGTTTCGTAAAAAGACACACCGTTTGAATTATGTTCCAGAAAAATGGTTAAATCTGGAGCTCGACGACAATTCCAGTTCTCTTCAACTCTTGGACAGAGACTTTGACGCTAAAAATAGTCACCAATGGGAATCCAAGGATGATTAAATCAACTTTAGGTCGCCTTGTTTTGAATGTTTACACAATCTAGTCTGGCCATCGCAATCCGTTTTGGACATTGTCACAATTATTTTCATGATATTTCAGGACTAGTCTGGCCGTCGCAATCCGTTTTGGTCATGTCACAATTATTTCATGATATTTCAGGACTCGTCTTTGGCAGCCAATCGCAAATCGCATCGTTTTGGCATTGTCACAATTATTTTCATGATATTCAGGACTAGTCTGGCCATCGCAATCCGTTTTGGACATTGTCACAATTATTTTCATGATATTTCAGGACTAGTCTGGCCGTCGCAATCCGTTTTGGTCAATGTCACAATTATTTTCATGATATTTCAGGACTAGAGTGGCCATCGCAATCCGTTTTGGTCATTGTCACAATTATTTTCATGATATTTCAGGACTAGTCTGGCCGTCGCAATCCGTTTTGGACATTGTCACAATTATTTTCATGTTATTCAGGACTAGTGGCCATCGCAATCCGTTTTGGTCATTGTCACAATTATTTTCATGATATTTCAGGACTAGTCTGGCCATCGCAATCCGTTTTGGTCATTGTCACAATTATTTTCATGATATTTCAGGACTAGTCTGGCCGTTGCAATTGTTTTGGACATTGTCACAATTATTTTCATGATATTTCAGGACTAGTCTGGCCATCGCAAATCGTTTTGGACATTGTCACAATTATTTTCATGATATTTCAGGACTAGTCTGGCCATCGCAATCCGTTTTGGTCATTGTCACAATTATTTTCATGATATTTCAGGACTAGTCTGGCCATCGCAATCCGTTTTGGTCATGTCACAATTTCTGTATTCAGGATAGATTTCCAATCGTTTTTCAATGTCACAATTATTTTATGATATCAAAGACGTGGCCATCGATGTGGCTGCACTATCATGAGTTCAGTGGGCACCAAATCCTTGGAAATATTTCATATTTAATAGTGGACGTCGTGTTGACATTACTAAGTATTCAGGAAGGGAGAATCCTCTGAAAAATGATATTGAAACCCTGCAATCAATCGTTTTGCATTCACAATTATCTATTAGGATAAGTGGCCTGTGTTCATGAAGTGAAAACTGGAGTACAAAAGAAAGCATTGAAATTACCACAATCAATATATTATACTTACAAAATTTACTTTAAGAATGTGAGTCTGGAAAAAGCTAGGAAATCTGAAGAAAGCATTGAAACCCACAATCAATATTTTACTTAACAATTACTCTAAGAAAGTGTCTGGTACAGAAGGAAATGGCAGTACAAGAAAGCATTGAAACCCACAATCAATATTTTACTTAACAATTACTTTAAGAAAGTGTCTGGTACAGAAGGAAATGGCAGTACAAGAAAGCATTGAAACCCACAATCAATATTTTACTTAACAATTACTCTAAGAAAGGGGTCTGGTACAGAAGGAAATGGCAGTACAAGAAAGCATTGAAACCCACAATCAATATTTTACTTAACAATTACTCTAAGAAAGTGTCTGGTACAGAAGGAAATGGCAGTACAAGAAAGCTTTGAAACCCACAATCAATATTTTACTTAACAATTACTCTAAGAAAGTGGCTGGTACAGAAGGAAATGGCAGTACAAGAAAGCATTGAAACCCACAATCAATATTTTACTTAACAATTATCTAAGAAAGTGTCTGGTACAGAAGGAAATGGCAGTACAAGAAAGCATTGAAACCTACAATCAATATTTTACTTAACAATTACTCTAAGAAAGTGGCTGGTACAGAAGGAAATGGCAGTACAAGAAAGCATTGAAACCCACAATCAATATTTTACTTAACAATTATTCTAAGAAAGTGCTGGTACAGAAGGAAATGGCAGTACAAGAAAGAATTG